>NW_028227569.1:0-70584 GCF_978045245.1 Mus caroli | reverse complement strand
ATTCCAGCTTCTACAGTGTATTTTTCTCATTTTTTGACTTTTTCAGTGTTTCTCATCATATTCTAAATCTTACAGTGTGATTTTCTCATTTTTGGAATTTTTCAGGGTTCTCACCATATTGAAGGGAGTACAAGTTTGATTTTCTTATTTTTCGACTGTTTCAGTGTTTCTCACCATATTGCAGGTCCAATTGTGTGATTTTCTCATTTTGAGACTTTTTCAATGTTTCTCACCATATTCCAGCTACTAGAGTGTGATTTCTCATTTTTGACTTTTTCAGGGTTTCTCATCATATTCCAAGTCCTAGAGTGTGATTTTTCCAATTTTTCGCCTTTTTCAGAGTTTCTCACCATATTCCAGGGTTCCACAGTGTGATTTTCTCATTTTTTGACTTTTTCAGGATTGCTCACCATATTCCATCTTCTACATTGTGATTTTTCTCATTTTTCAACTTTTTCAGGGTTCTCATCTTAATCCAAGTCCTACAGTGAAATTTTCTCATTTTTTGACTTTTTCAGGGTGTCTCATCTTATTCCAAGTCCTACAGTGTGATTTTCTCATTTTTCAACTTTTTCAGGGTTTCTCACCATATTGCAGGTCCTACACGTGTGAATTTCTTATTTTTGGACTTTTTCAGGGTTTCTCACCATATTCCAGGTACTACAGTGTGATTTTCTCATTTAAGACTTTTTCAGGGTCTCTCACCATATTGCATGTCCTACAAGTGTGTATATCTTATTTTTCTACTTTTTAACGGTTTCTCTCCATATCCATCTCCTACCGTGTACTTTTGTCATTTTTTGTCTTTTTCACGGTTTCTCATTTATTCCAAGTCCTACAGTGTGATTTTCTAATTTTTTAACTTTTTCAGGGTTTCTCAACATATTGCAGGTCCTACAATTGTGAATTTCTTATTTTTCGACATTTTCAGAGTTTCTCACCATATTCCAGGTCCTACAGTGTGATTTTCTCATTTTAAGACTTTTTCAGTGTTTCTCACCATATTCCAAGTACTACTGCGTGATTTTCTCATTTTTCGACTTTTTCAGGGTTTCTTACCATATTCCAGGCTACTGCGTGATTTTCTCATGTTTTCGACTTATTCAGAGTTTCTCACCATATTCCAGGTCCTACTGTGTGATTTTCTCTATTTAATACTTTTTTACCATATTCCAGGTACTACAGTGTGATTTTCTCATTTTTACTTTTTCAGGATTTCTCATCACATTCCAAGTCCTAGAGTGTGATTTTTGCTTTTTTCGAATTTTTCAGGGTTTCTCAACATATTCCAGGTCCTACAGTTTGTTATTCTCACTTTTCGTCTTTTTCAGGGTTTCTCACTAGCTTCCAAGTCCTACTGCCTGATTTTCTCATTTTCCGACTTCTTTCAGGGTTTCTCACCATATTCTGGGTCCTACTGCATGAATTTCTCATGTTTTGACTTTTTCAGGGTTTCTCACCATATTCCAAGTCCTAGAGTGTGATATTCTCATTTTTTGAATTTTTAACTGTTTCTCACCATATTCCAGGTCCTACAGTGCGATTTTCTCTTTTTTTAAAATTTTCGGGGTTTCTTACTTATTCCAGGTTCTACATTGTCATTTTCTCATTTTTTGAATATTTCAGGTTTTCTCAACATATTCCAGGTCCTACACTGTCATTTTCTAATTTGCGACTTTTTTAGAGTTTCTCACCATATTCCATGTACTACAGTGTGATTTTTCTCATTTTTTGACTTTTTCAGGGTTTCTCACCATATTCCAAGTCCTACAGGGGCATTTTCTCATTTTTTGACTTTTTCAGAGTTTCTCACCATATTCGAAGTCCTACAGTGTGATTTTCTCATTTTTGGACTTTTTCAGGTTTTCTCATCATATTCCAAGTCCTAGAGTGTGATTTTCTCCTTTTTGAATTTTTCATGTTTTCTCACCATATTCCAGGTCCTACAGTGTGATTTTTCTCTTTTTTTGACTTTTCAGGGTTTCTCACCATATTCCAGCTCCTACAGTGTGATTTTCTCATTTTTAGATTTTTTCAGGTTTTCTCATCATATTCCAAGTCCTACAGTGTGATTTTCTCATTTTTTGACTTTTTCAGAATTTCTCACCCTATTGCAGGTCCTACAGTATGATTTTCTCATTTTTCGACTTTTTCAGGTTTTCTCACCATATTGCAGGTACTACAAGTTTGATTTTCTTATTTTTCGACTGTTTCAGGGTTTCTCACCATATTCCAAGTCCTACTGTGTGATTTTCTCATTTTTAGACTTTTTCAGTGTTTTCTCACAATATTCCAGGTACTACAGTGTGATTTTCTCATTTTTTGACTTTTTCAGGTTTTCTCATCATATTCCAAATCCTACAGTGTGATTTTCTCTTTTTCCGACTTTTAAAGGGTTTCTTACCATATTCCATGTCCTACTCTGTAATTTTCTCATTTTTCGACTTTTTCAGGGTTTCTCACCATATTGGAGGTCCTACTTGTGTGATTTTCTTATTCTTCGACTTTTTCAGTTTTTCTCACCACATTCCAACTCCTACAGTATATTTTTCTCATTTTTGACTTTTTCATGGTTTCTCATCATATTCCAAATCCTACAGTGTGATTTTTTCATTTTTCGACTTTTTCAGGGTTTCTCACCATATTGCAGGTACTTCAAGTTTGGTTTTCTTATATTTCGACTGTTTCACGGTTTCTCACCATATTTAGGTCCTACTGTGTGATTTTCTCATTTTTTGAATTTTTCAGTGTTTCTCACCATATTCCAGGTCCTACAGTGTGGTTTTCTCATTTTTCGACTTTTTTCAGGGTTTCTCACCATATTGGAGGTCCTACAATTGTGATATTCTAATTTTTTAACCTTTTCAGGGTTTCTCTCCATATTCCAGCTCCTACAGTGTATTTTTCTCATTTTTTTACTTTTTCACGGTTTCTCATCATATTCGAAGTCCTACAGTGTGATTTTCTCATTTTTCGACTTTTTTAGGGTTCCTCACCATATTTCAGGTACTACAAGTTTTATCTTATTTTTAGACTTTTTCAGTGTTTCTCACCATATTCCAGGTACTACAGTGTGATTTTCTCATTTTTTGACTTTTTCAGGGTTTCTCATCGTATTCCAAGTCCCAGAGTGTGATTTTCGCATTTTTCGAATTTTTCAGGGATTCTCAGCATATTCCAGTTCCTACAATTTGATTTTCTAATTTTTTGACTTTTTCAGGGTTTCTCATCATATTTCAGGTACTACAAGTTTTATATTATTTTTAGACTTTTTCAGTGTTTCTCACCATATTCTAGGTACTACAGTGTGATTTTCTCATTTTTCGACTTTTTCAGGGTTTCTCACCAAATTCCAAGTCCTACAGTGTGATTTTCTCATTTTTAGACTTTTTCTGGGTTTCTCATCATATTCCAAGTCCTAGAGTGTGATATTCTCATTTTTCGACTTTTTCAGTGTTTCTCACCATATTGCATGTACTACAAGTTTTATTTTCTTATTTTTGAACTGTTTCAGGGTTTCTCACCATATTCCAGGTCCTACTGTGTGATTTTCTCATTTTAATACTTTTTTAGTGTTTCTCACCATATACCAGGTACTACAGTTTGATTTTCTAATTTTTCGACTTTTTCAGGGTTTCTCACCATATCCCAAGTCCTACAGTGTGATTTTCTCATTTTAAGACTTTTTCAGGGTCCCTCACCATATTGCAAGTCCTACAAGTGTGTATTTCTTTTTTTTTTTTTTTGACTTTTCCATGACTTCTCAACATATTCCAGCTCCTACAGTGTCATTTTCTCTTTTTTTCGACATTTGCAGGGTTTCTTACCATATTCCAGGTCCTACAGTGTGATTTTCTCATTTTAAGACTTTTTCTGTGTTTCTCATCATATTCTGGGTCTTAGTGCATGATTTTCTCATTTTTCGACTTTTTGAGGGTTTCTCACCATATTCCAAGTCCTACAGTGTGATTTTCTCATTTTTTGAATTTTTCAGGGTTTCTCATCATATTCCAAATCCTAGAGTGTGATATTCTCATTTTTCGACTTTTTCAGTGTTTGTCACCATATTGCATGTACTACAAGTTTGATTTTCTTATATTTCGACTGTTTCAGGGTTTCTCACCACATTCCAGGTCCTACTGGGTGATTTTCTCATTTTAATATTTTTTTAGTGTTTCTCACCATATTCCAGGTACTACAGTGTGATTTTTTCATTTTTTGACTTTTTTACGGTTTCTCATCATATTCCAAGTCCTAGAGTGTGATTTTTGCCTTTTTCGTATTTTTCAGGGTTTCTCAACATATTCCAGGTCCTACAGTTTGATTTTCTCATTTTTCGACTTTTTCAGGGTTTCTCACCAGCTTCCAGGTCCTACTGCGTGATTTTCTCATTTTTCGACTTTTTTCAGGATTTCTCACCATATTCTGGGTCCTACTACATGATTTTCTCATTTTTTAACTTTTTCAGGGTTTCTCACCATATTCCAGTCCTAGAGTGTGATTTTCTCATTTTTTAACTTTTTCAGGGTTTCTTACGGTATTCCAGGTTTTACATTGTCATTTTCTCATTTTTTGAATATTTCAGGTTTTCTCAACATATTCCAGGCCCTACACTGTCATTTTATAATTTGCGACTTTTTCAGAGTTTCTACCCATATTCCATGTACTACAGTGTGATTTTTCTCATTTTTTGACCTTTTCAGGGTTTCTCACCATATTCCAGGTCCTAAGGTGTGATTTTCCCATTTTAAGACTTTTTCAGTATTTTTCACCATATTCCAAGTACTACAGTGTGATTTTCTATTTTAAGACTTTTTCAGTGTTTCTCACCATATTCCAGATCCTACAGATTGATTTTCTCATTTTTCGACTTTTTCAGGGTTTCTCACCAGCTTCCAGGTCCTACTGCGTGATTTTCTTATTTTTTGACTTTTTTTTCAGGGTTTCTCTCCATATTCTGGGTCCTACTGCATGATTTTCCCATTTTTCGACATTTTCAGGGTTTCTCACCATATTCCAAGTCCTAGAGTGTGATATTCTCATTTAAGACTTTTTCAGTGTTTCTCACCATATTCCAGGTACTCCTGCATGCTTTTCTCATTTTTCGACTTTTTCAGGGTTTCTCACCATATTCCAAATCCTACAGTGTGATTTTTCATTTTTTGACTTTTTCAGGGTTACTCATCTTATTCCAAGCCACACCCATCTTTAAATTTTTAGAAGAAAATGTGAGGCTGTGTTTATATACATCATATGCAGATCGTAAGAGGGATTTATATTCTCCAGAATCTGACACCCTCTTCTGGAGTGTCTAAAGATAGCTACAGTGTACTTATATCTAATAAATAAATAAATAAATAAATAAATAAATAAATAAATATATATATATATAAATAAACATTTTTTTAAAAAGGATAAGAAAGAAAGAAAGACCAGGCAGGCCTGCCATCCTTATCTCTGTCTGTCTGTCTGTCTGTCTGTCTGATACCCTGGAACTGGAGAAGGGCCACCATATAGTTGCTGGTAGTTGATCCCAGATTCTCTAGAAGAGGAGACAATGCTGTTAATTGTTTTGTTATGTTCTTCACTGTTTTGTTTATTACATATTTTCCTCAATTACATTTCCAATGCTATCCCAAAAGTCCCCCATACCTCCCCCCACTTCCCTACCCTCCCATTCTTCTCAGTGGCCCCACACATCTTTAAATTTTTAGAAGTATACGTGAGTCTGTGTTTATGTACATAATATGCAGGCCAAAAGAGGGATTTAGATTCTCCAGAATCTGAAACCGTCTTCTGGAGTGTCTGAAGACAGCTACAGTGTACTTATATCTAATAAATACATAAATAAATAAATAAGCAAACATTTTTTCAAAAGGATAAGAAAGAAAGAAAGACCAGGCAAGCCTTCCATCCTTATCTCTGTCTGTCTGTCTGACAGTCTGTCTGATCCCCTGGAACTGGAGGTGGGCCACTATATAGTTGCTGATAGTTGATACCAGGTTCTCTGGAAGTGGAGACAGTGATGGTAATTGTTGAGCCCTTTCAGTGGTCCCACCAATCTTTAAATTTTTAGAAGTATATGTGAGGCTGTGTTTATGTACATCATATGCAGACCATAAGAGGTATTTAGATTCTCCAGAATCTGAAACCCTCTTCTGGAGTGTCTGAAGGCAGCTACAGTGTACTTATATCTAATAAATACATAAATAAATAAATAAATAAATAAATAAATAAACATTTTTTTTAAAGGATAAGAAATAAAGAAAGACCAGGCAGGCCTGGCATCCTTATCTCTGTCTGTCTGTCTGTCTGTCTTTCTGATCCACTGGAACTGGAGATGGGCCACAATATAGTTGCTGGTAGTTGATCCCAGGTTCTCTGGAAGAGGAGACAATGCTGTTAATGGTTGAGCCCTTTCAGTGGCCCCACACATCTTTAAATTTTTGGAAGTAAATGTGAGTCTGTGTTTATGTACATCATATGCACACCATAAGAGGGATTTAGATTATCCAGAATCTGACACCCTCTCCTGGAGTGTCTGAAGACCGCTAAAGTGTACTTATATTTAATAAATACATAAATAAATAAATAAACATTTTTAAAAAGGATGAGAAAGAAAAAAAACCAGGCAGGCCTGCCACCCTTGTCTGTCTGTCTGTCTGTTTTTCTGTCTGATACCTTAGAACTGGAGATGAGCCACCATATAGTTGCTGGTAGTTGATCCCAGGTTGTCTGGAAGAGGAGATAATGCTGTTAATTGTTGAGCCCTTTCAGTGACCCCATACATCTTTAAATTTTTGAAGTATATGTGAGGCTGTGTTTATGTACATCATATACAGACCATAAGAGGGATTTAGATTCTCCAGAATCTGACACCGTCTTCTGGAGTGTCTGAAGACAGACACAGTGTACTTATATCTAATAAATAAATAAATAAATAAATAAATAAATAAATAAATAAATATATAAATAAACATTTTTTAAAAAGGATAAGAAAGAAAGAAAGACCAGGGAGGCCTGCCTTCCTTATCTCTGTCTCTCTGTCTGTCTGTCTGTCTATCTGTCTGATACCCTGGAACTGGAGATGGGCCACCATATAGGTGCTGGAAGTTGAACCCAGGTTCTCTGGAAGAGGAGACAATGCGGTTAATTGTTGAGCCCTTTCAGTGGCTCCACCCATCTGTAAATTTTTAGAAGTATATGTGAGGCTGTGTTTATGTACATCATATGCAGACCATAAGAGGGATTTAGATTCTCCAGAATCTGACACCCTCTTCTTGAGTGTCTGAAGATAGCTACAGTGTACTTTTATCTAATAAATACATAAATAAGTAAATAAACATTTCTTTAAAAGGATAAGAAAGAAAGACCAGGCAGGCCTGCCATCGTTATCTCTATATGTCTGTCTGTCTGTCTCTCTGTCTGATCCTCTGGAACTGGAGATGGGCCACCATATAGTTGCTGGTAGTTGATCCCAGGTTCTCTGGAAGAGGAGACAATGCTGTTAATGGTTGAGCCCATACAGTGGCCCCACACATCTTTAATTTTTCGAAGTAAATGTGAGTCTGTGTTTATGTACATCATATTCAGACCATAAGAGGGATTTAGATTCTCCAGAATCTGAAACCGTCTTCTGGAGTGTCTGAAGACAGCTACAGTGTACTTATATCTAATAAATACATAAATAAATAAATAAGCAAACATTTTTTCAAAAGGATAAGAAAGAAAGAAAGACCAGGCAAGCCTTCCATCCTTATCTCTGTCTGTCTGTCTGACAGTCTGTCTGATCCCCTGGAACTGGAGGTGGGCCACTATATAGTTGCTGATAGTTGATACCAGGTTCTCTGGAAGTGGAGACAGTGATGGTAATTGTTGAGCCCTTTCAGTGGTCCCACCAATCTTTAAATTTTTAGAAGTATATGTGAGGCTGTGTTTATGTACATCATATGCAGACCATAAGAGGTATTTAGATTCTCCAGAATCTGAAACCCTCTTCTGGAGTGTCTGAAGGCAGCTACAGTGTACTTATATCTAATAAATACATAAATAAATAAATAAATAAATAAATAAATAAATAAATAAATAAACATTTTTTTTAAAGGATAAGAAATAAAGAAAGACCAGGCAGGCCTGGCATCCTTATCTCTGTCTGTCTGTCTGTCTGTCTTTCTGATCCACTGGAACTGGAGATGGGCCACAATATAGTTGCTGGTAGTTGATCCCAGGTTCTCTGGAAGAGGAGACAATGCTGTTAATGGTTGAGCCCTTTCAGTGGCCCCACACATCTTTAAATTTTTGGAAGTAAATGTGAGTCTGTGTTTATGTACATCATATGCACACCATAAGAGGGATTTAGATTATCCAGAATCTGACACCCTCTCCTGGAGTGTCTGAAGACCGCTAAAGTGTACTTATATTTAATAAATACATAAATAAATAAATAAACATTTTTAAAAAGGATGAGAAAGAAAAAAAACCAGGCAGGCCTGCCACCCTTGTCTGTCTGTCTGTCTGTTTTTCTGTCTGATACCTTAGAACTGGAGATGAGCCACCATATAGTTGCTGGTAGTTGATCCCAGGTTGTCTGGAAGAGGAGACAATGCTGTTAATTGTTGAGCCCTTACAGTGGCCCCACCCATCTTTAAATTTTTAGAAGTATATGTGAGGCTGTGTTTATGTACATCATATGCAGACCATAAGAGGGATTTAGATTCTCCAGAATCTGACACACTCTTCTGGAGTGTCTGAAGACAGCTACAATGTACTTATATCTAATAAATACATAAATAAAGAAATAAACATGTTTTAAAAAGGATAAGTAAGAAAGAAAGACCAGGCAGGCCTGCCATCCTTATCTCTGTCTGTCTGTCTGTCTGTCTGTCTGTCTGATCCCCGGGAACTGGAGATGGGCTACCTTATAGTTGCTGGTAGTTGATCCCAGGTTCTCTGGAAGAGGAGACAATGCTGTTAATTGTTGAGCCCTTTCAGTGGCCCCACCCATCTTTAAATTTTTAGAAGTATATGTGAGGCTGTGTTTTTGTACATCATATGCAGACCATAAGAGGGATTTAGATTCTCCAGAATCTGACACACTCTTCTGGAGTGTCTGAAGACAGCTAAAGTGTACTTATATCTAATAAATACATAAATAAATAAATAAATAAATAAATAAATAAATAAATAAATAAACATTTTTTAAAAGGGATAAAGAAGAAAGAAAAACCAGGCAGGCCTTCCATCCTTGTCTGTCTTTCTCTCTGTCTGTCTGTCTTGCCTAGCCCCTTGCGTAGCCTAGCCTAGCCCCTTGCCTTGCCTAGCCTAGCCCAGCCCTGCCTTGCCTAGCCCTGCCTATCCCTGTCTTTAACCAGGCTGGCCTCGAACTCAGAAACTGACTGCTTCTGCCTCCAGAGTGCTCTCATTAAGAGCTCAAGCCACCACTGACTGTTGGGTTTTCTAAGTCTTACATAGGTATGGTCTGTTTCTCAGCTGTGAAACCCTAATTAACACATGTAGTCTGTCCTAGGTCAGCCATAGCTACAGACTGAGGCCTTTTCTAAAACAAAACAAAAGAAAACAAAAAATAGAAATAATAAAATAAATAAATTAAGCAACCACATGATAACTTTTCTTTCTTTCAATGATACTCAGAGCTTGAAGCAGTTCACCCATGAGACCTCAGCTCCGGATATTGAGGCTGTTTCCCTAACAAGTATTATGGCTGAACCTGAGGGGTTCTACTGCTGATTTGTGTCCCCCTCTTTAAAAAAATAGTTGTTTTCAAAGGCTGCAGGTTCTTAGCCCTGTTCCTTGTTACAGTTGAGTCACAGCCCTGAAAGTTCAGTGGTAGTTAAAGGCACTGAGAAGGGCTTCCTCTAGACATCAAAGACCAAGTCTTTGTTATTAAAAAGTTAATCTGGATTGCCCCACCCCCTGGCATCCTTAGAATTCCTAGAAAGGAAGGCAGGGACCTGGGCAGAAGGGTGCAAGTCTACTGCTGTTTGTAAGTGGTAACAGAAAGCTTTCTCTTTTTGGTACCCTACCCCAAGTTACACTGTCACTTCTTTTTCCTAGTTTTATTTTTGTCGGTTTGTATTCTCAACATAGACCCTTTTCCTTCCTAACCTTGGCTGTCCTGAACCTTACTGTCCTTGAACTCAGTGATTTGCCTGTCTTGCTGGGATGAAACTGTGAGCTACCATCCAGAAGGAAGCACCCTGCTGAGGTTAGATTGGGGTCTCTTCCATTTTCCTCTATGAACATGCATATGGCAGGCCTGTTCTTTCTTTTTTACTTTTCTTTTTCTTTTTAAAGATTTATATATTTATTATATTTAAGTATGCTGTAGCTATCTTCAGACAGTCCAGAAGAGGGTGTCAGATTCTGAAGAATCTAAATCATTCTTATTGTCTGCATATGATGTATATAAACACAGCCTCACATATACTCAAAAAAAAAAAAAAAAGAAAGAAAGATGTGGCTACAGAGAGGGCTCAACAATTAAGAGCATTGTCTCCTCTTCCAGAGAACCTGGGCTCAATTACCAGTATTATATATGGTGGCCCATCTCCAGTTCCAGGGGATCTAATACTCTGTTCTGGAGTCTGTGGGCACAGCATACACATGCAAACATTCTTACACAATCATTGAGAGAGGAGAGAGAGGGGTTGAGAGAGAGGGGAGGTAATCATACCTCCTGACGAGTTTGAAGACCTGAGCTTCATCACTCACACAAATAAATAAATGCAAAATATTTTTAAAAAATAAACTCTGCCATTGCCCTTTAAAAATTCCTAGAAAACAAGTTTTATAAGCAACAGTTATATTTACTATATCTAAAGTACAGTCATGAGCATATTCTCTAAATAGAAAAAGGCCTGTTAGTCTTAGAAATGGAAAAGACAAACCAAGGAAGGATTGCAATTACATAATGAGGCAGCTCAGCCCAGCTCTTAGGTTGGAAATAAGACTGGAGAATAGGATACACCTGAAGACAGCCAGCCATTGCTTTTTGTTTTGGAGGCTGAAAGGATAAACCTGAAGACAGCCAATGCTGTGTGATGGTGATCTGGTATATTTTTTTTAATTTTTAAAAACTTTAACACTTTTTATAAAACCTTTTTATAAAGGTTTTATAAAACCTTCTGGAGTGTCTGAAGACAGCTACAGTGTACTTATATCTAATAAATACATAAATAAATAAATTAATAAATAAATAAACATTTTTTAAAAAGGATAAGAAAGAAAGAAAAATCAGGCAGGCCTGCCTTCCTTATCTCTGTCTGTCTGTCTGTCTGTCTGTCTGATCCTCTGGAACTGGATATGGGCCACCATATATTTGCTGGTAGTTTTTCCCAGGTTCTCTGGAAGAGGAGACAATGCTGTGAATTGTTGAGCCCTTTCAGTGGCCCCAACCATCTTTAAATTTTTAGAGGTAAATGTGAGGCTGTATTTATGTACATCATATGCAGACCATAAGAGTGATTTAAATTCTCCAGTATCTGACATCCTCTTCTGGAGTGTCTGAAGACAGTTACAGTGTACTTATATCTAATAAATACATAAATAAAAAAATAAATAAATAAATAAACATTTTTTAAACAGGATAAGTAAGAAAGAAAGACCAGGCAGGCCTGCCATCCTTATCTCTGTCTGTCTGTCTGTCTGTCTGATCCCCTGGAACTGCAGATGGGCCACCATATAGTTGCTGGTAGTTGATCTTAGGTTCTCTGGAAGAGGAGACAACGCTGTTAATTGTTGAGCCCATTCAGTGGCCCCACCCATCTTTAAATTTTTAGAAGTATACTTGAGTCTGTGTTTATGTACATCATATGCAGACCATAAGAGGTATTTAGATTCTCCAGAATCTGACACCATCTTCTGGAGTGTCTGAAGACAGCTACAGTGTACTTATATCTAATAAATTAATTAATTAAATAATTAATTAATTAATTAATTAATTAATCAGTAAACATTTTTTCAAATGGATAAGAAAGAAAGAAAGACCAGGCAGGCCTGCCATCCTCATCTCTGTCTGTCTGTCTGTCTCTCTATATGAACCTTTGGAACTGAAGATAGGCCACCATATAGTTGCTGGTATTTGATCCCAGGTTCTCTGGAAGAGGAGACAATGCTGTTAATTGTTGAGCCCTTTCAGTGGCCCCACCCATCTTTAAATTTTTAGAAGTATATCTGAGGCTGTGTTTATGTACATCATATGCAGACCATAAGATGGTTTTTGATTCTTCAGAATCTGACACCCTCTTCTGGAGTGTCTGTAGATAGCTACAGTGTACTTATATATAATAAATACATAAATAAATAAACATTTTTTAAAAAGGACAAGAAAGAAAGAAAGACCAGGCAGGCCTGCAATCCTCATCTCTGTCTGTCTGTCTGTCTGCCTTTCTGATCCCCTGGAACTGTAGATGGGCCACCATATAGTTGCTGGTAGTTGATCCCAGGTTCTCTGGAAGAGGAGACAATGCTGTTAATTGTTGAGCCCTTTCATTGCTCTCACCCATCTTTAAATTTTTAGATGTATATGTGAGGCTGTGTTTATGTACATCATATGCAGACCATAAGAGGGATTTAGATTCTCCAGAATCTGACACCCTCTTCTGGAGTGTCTGAAGACAGCTACATTGTACTTATATCTAATAAATACATAAATAAATAAATAAATAAATAAATAAATAAATAAATAAATAAACATTTTTTAAACAGGATAAGAAAGAAAGTAAGACCAGGCAGTCCTGCCAACCTTATCTCTGTCTGTCTGTCAGTCTGTCTGACAGCCTGTCTGATCCCCTGGAACTGCAGATGGGCCACCATATTGTTGCTGGTAGTTGATCCCAGGTTCTCTGGAAGTGGAGACAGTGATGGTAATTGTTGAGCCCTTTCAGTGGTCCCACCCATCTTTAAATTTTTAGAAGTATATGTGAGGCTGTGTTTATGTACATCATATGCAGACCTTAAGAGGGATTTAGATTATCCAGAATCTGACACCCTCTTCTGGAGTGTCTGAAGACGGCTACAGTGTACTTATATCTAATAAATACAAAAATAAATAAATAAATAAATAAATAAATAAATAAATAAACATTTTTTATAAAGGATAAGAAATAAAGAAAGACCAGGCAGGCCTGCCATCCTTATCTCTGTCTGTCTGTCTGTCTGTCTTTCTGATCCACTGGAACTGGAGATGGGCCACCATATAGTTGCTGGTAGTTGATCCCAGGTTCTCTGGAAGATGAGACAATGCTGTTAATTGTTGAGCCCTCTCAGTGGCCCCACACATCTTTAAATTTTTAGAAGTATACGTGAGTCTGTGTTTATGTACATCATATGCAGGCCATAAGAGGGATTTAGATTCTCCAGAATCTGACACCCTCTTCTGGAGTGTTTGAAGACAGCTACAGTTTACTTATATCTAATAAATACATAAATAAATAAATAAGTAAACATTTTTTCAAAAGGATAAGAAAGAAAGAAAGACCAGGCAGGGCTGCCATCCTTATCTCTGTCTGTCTGTCTGTCTGTCTGTCTGTCTGATCCCCTGGAACTGGAGATGGGCCACCATATAGTTTCTGGTAGTTGAACCGAGGTTCTCTGGAAGAGGAGACAATGCTGTTCATTGTTGAGCCCTTTCAATGGCCCCATCCATCTTTAAATATTTAGAACTGTATGTTAGGCTGTGTTTATGTACATCATATGCAGACCATAAGAGGGATTTAGATTCTACAGAACCTGACACCCTCTTCTGGAGTGTCTAAGACAGCTACAGTGTACTTATATCTAATAAATACATACATAAATAAATAAATAAATAAATAAGTAAATAAATAAATAAATAAATAAACATTTTTTAAACAGGATATGAAAGAAAGTAAGACCAGGCAGTCCTGCCATCCTTATCTCTGTCTGTCTGTCTGTCTGTCTGACAGCCTGTCTGATCCCCTGGAACTGGAGGTGGGCCTCTATATAGTTGCTGATAGTTGATCCAAGGTTCTCTGGAAGTGGAGACAGTGATGGTAATTGTTGAGCCCTTTCATTGGTCCCACCCATCTATAAATTTTTAGAAGTATATGTGAGGCTGTGTTTATGTACATAATATGCAGGCCATAAGAGGGATTTAGAATCTCCAGAATCTGACACCCTCTTCTGGAGTGTCTGAAGACAGCTACAGTGTACTTAAATGTAATAAATACATAAATAAATAATTAAATAAACATTTTTTAAAAAGGATAAGAAAGAAAGAAAGACCAGGCAGGCCTGCCATCCTTATCTCTGTCTGTCTGTCTGTCTGTCTGTCTGATCCCTGGGAACTGGAGATGGGCCACCATATATTTGCTGGTAGTTGAGCCGAGGTTCTCTGGAAGAGGAGACAATGCTGTTCATTGTTGAGCCCTTTCAATGGCCCCACCCATCTTTAAATGTTTAGAACTGTATGTGAGGCTGTGTTTATGTTCATCATATGCAGACCATAAGAGGGATTTAGATTCTCCAGAACCTGACACCCTCTTCTGGAGTGTCTAAAGACAGCTACAGTGTACTTATATCTAATAGATACATAAATAAATAAAAAATAAACATTTTTTAAAAAGGATAAGCAAGAAAGAAAGTTCAGGCAGGCCTGCCATCCATATCTCTGTCTGTCTGTCTGTCTGTCTGTCTGATCCCTGGGAACTGGAAATGAGCCACCATATAGTTGCTGGTAGTTGATCCCAGGTTCTCTGGAAGAGGAGATAATGCTGTTAATTGTTGAGCCCTTTCAGTGGCCCCACCCTTCATTAAATTTTTTGAAGTATATCTGAGGCTGTGTTTATGTTCATCATATGCAGACCAGAAGATGGTTTTAGATTTTTCAGAATCTGACACCGTCTACTGGAGTGTCTGAAGACAGCTACAGTGTACTTATATCTAATAAATACATAAATAAATAAATTAATAAATAAATAATCATTTTTATAAAGGATAAGAAAGAAAGAAAAATCAGGCAGGCCTGCCATCCTTATCTCTGTCTGTCTGTCTGTCTGTCTGAACCTCTGGAACTGGATATGGGCCACCATATATTTGCTGTTAGTTTTTCCCAGGTTCTCTGGAAGAGGAGACAATGCTGTTCATTGTTGAGCCCTTTCAATTGCCCCACCCATCTTTAAATGTTTAGAACTGTATGTGAGGCTGTGTTTATGTACATCATATGCAGACCATAAGAGGGATTTAGATTCTCCAGAACCTGACACCCTCTTAAGGAGTGTCTAAGAGAGGTACAGTGTACTTATATCTAATAAATAAATAAATAAATAAATAAATAAATAAATAAACATTTTTTAAAAAGGATAAGAAAGAAAGAAAGACCAGGCAGGCCTGCCATCCATATCTCTGTCTGTGTGTCTGTCTGTCTGTCTGTCTGATCCCTGAGAACTAGAAATGAGCCACCATATAGTTGATGGTAGTTGATCCCAGGTTCTCTGGAAGAGGAGATAATGCTGATAATTGTTGAGCCCTTTCAGTGGCCACACCCTTCATTAAATTTTTTAAAGTATATCTGAGGCTGTGTTTATGTACATCATATGCAGACCAGAAGATGGTTTTAGATTTTTCAGAATCTGACACCGTCTACTGGAGTGTCTGAAGACAGCTACAGTGTACTTATATCTAATAAATACATAAATAAATAAATTAATAAATAAATAAACATTTTTTATAAAGGATAAGAAAGAAAGAAAAATCAGGCAGGCCTGCCATCCGTATCTCTGTCTGTCTGTCTGTCTGTCTGAACCTTTGGAACTGGATATGGGCCACCATATAGTTGCTGGTAGTTGATCCCAGGTTCTCTGGAAGAGGAGACAATGATGTTAATTGTTAAGCCCTTTCAGTGGTCCCACCCATCTTTAAATTTTTAGAATTATTCGTGAGGCTGTGTTTATGTACATCATATGCAGACCATAAGAGGGATTTAGATTCTCCAGAATCTGACACACTCTTCTGGAGTGTCTGAACAGCTACAGTGTACTTATATCTAATAAATACATAAATACATAAAAAAATAAATAAATAAACATTTTTTAAACAGGATAAGTAAGAAAGAAAGACCTGGCAGGCCTGCCATCATTATCTCTGTCTGTCTGTCTGTCTGTCTGATCCCCTGGAACTGCAGATGGGCCACCATATATTTGCTGGTAGTTGATCCCAGGTTCTCTGGAAGTGGAGACAGTGATGGTAATTGTTGAGCCCTTTCAGTGGTCCCACCTTTCTTTAAATTTTTAGAAGTATATGTGAGGCTGTGTTTATGTACATCATATGCAGACCATAAGAGGAATTTAGATTCTCTAGAATCTGACACCCTCTTCTGGAGTGTCTGAAGACGGCTACAGTGTACTTATATCTAATAAATACATAAATAAATAAATAAATAAATAAATAAATAAATAAATAAACATTTTTTATAAAGGATAAGAAATAAAGAAAGACCAGGCAGGCCTGCCATCCTTATCTCTGTCTGTCTATCTCTCTGTCTTTCTGATCCACTGGAACTGGAGATGAGCCACCATATAGTTGCTGGTAGTTGATCCCAGGTTCTCTGGAAGATGAGACAATGCTGTTAATTGTTGAGCCCTCTCAGTGGCCCCACACATCTTTAAATTTTTAGAAGTATACATGAGTCTGTGTTTATGTACATCATATGCAGGCCATAAGAGGGATTTAGATTCTCCAGAATCTGACACCCTCTTCTGGAGTGTCTGAAGACAGCTACAGTTAACTTATATCTAATAAATACATAAATAAATAAATAAGTAAACATTTTTTCAAAAGGATAAGAAAGAACGAAAGACCAGGCAGTCTTGCCATCCTTATCTCTGTCTGTCTGACTGTCTGTCTGTCTGATCCCCTGGAACTGGAGATGGGCCACCATATAGTTGCTGGTAGTTGAGCCGAGGTTCTCTGGAAGAGGAGACAATGCTGTTCATTGTTGAGCCCTTTCAATGGCCCCACCCATTTTTAAATATTTAGAACTGTAAGTTAGGCTGTGTTTATGTACATCATATGCAGACCATAAGAGGGATTTAGATTCTACAGAACCAGACACCCACTTCTGGAGTGTCTAAGACAGCTACAGTGTACTTATATCTAATAAATACATGAATAAATAAATAAATAAACATTTTTTAAAAAGTATAAGAAAGAAAGAAAGACCAGGCAGGCCTGCCATCGATATCTCTGTCTGTGTGTCTGTCTGTCTGTCTGATCCCTGGGAACTGGAGATGAGCCACCATATAGTTGCTGGTAGTTGATCCCAGGTTCTCTGGAAGAGGAGATAATGCTGTTAATTGTTGAGCCCTTTCAGTGGCCCCATCCTTCATTAAATTTTTTGAAGTATAACTGAGGCTGTGTTTATGTACATCATATGCAGACCAGAAGATGGTTTTAGAATTTTCAGAATCTGAAACCGTCTACTGGAGTGTCTGAAGACAGCTACAGTGTACTTATATCTAAAAAATACATAAATAAATAAATTAATAAATAAATAAACATTTTTTATAAAGGATAAGAAAGAAAGAAAAATCAGGCAGGCCTGCCATCCTTATCTCTGTCTGTCTGTCTCTCTGTCTGAACCTTTGGAACTGGATAAGGGCCACCATATATTTGCTGTTAGTTTTTCCCAGGTTCTCTGGAAGAGGAGACAATGCTGTTCATTGTTGAGCCCTTTCAGTGGCCCCACCCATCTTTAAATGTTTAGAAGTATATGTGAGGCTGTGTTTATGTACATCATATGCAGACCATTAGAGGGATTTAGATTCTCCAGAATTGACACCCTCTTCTGGAGTGTCTAAAGACAGCTACAGTGTACTTATATCTAATAGATACATAAATAAATAAAAAATAAACATTTTTTAAAAAGGATAAGCAAGAAAGAAAGTTCAGGCAGGCCTGCCATCCATATCTCTGTCTGTCTGTCTGTCTGTCTGTCTGATCCCTGGGAACTGGAAATGAGCCACCATATAGTTGCTGGTAGTTGATCCCAGGTTCTCTGGAAGAGGAGATAATGCTGTTAATTGTTGAGCCCTTTCAGTGGCCCCACCCTTCATTAAATTTTTTGAAGTATATCTGAGGCTGTGTTTATGTTCATCATATGCAGACCAGAAGATGGTTTTAGATTTTTCAGAATCTGACACCGTCTACTGGAGTGTCTGAAGACAGCTACAGTGTACTTATATCTAATAAATACATAAATAAATAAATTAATAAATAAATAATCATTTTTATAAAGGATAAGAAAGAAAGAAAAATCAGGCAGGCCTGCCATCCTTATCTCTGTCTGTCTGTCTGTCTGTCTGAACCTCTGGAACTGGATATGGGCCACCATATATTTGCTGTTAGTTTTTCCCAGGTTCTCTGGAAGAGGAGACAATGCTGTTCATTGTTGAGCCCTTTCAATTGCCCCACCCATCTTTAAATGTTTAGAACTGTATGTGAGGCTGTGTTTATGTACATCATATGCAGACCATAAGAGGGATTTAGATTCTCCAGAACCTGACACCCTCTTAAGGAGTGTCTAAGAGTGGTACAGTGTACTTATATCTAATAAATAAATAAATAAATAAATAAATAAATAAATAAATAAATAAACATTTTTTAAAAAGGATAAGAAAGAAAGAAAGACCAGGCAGGCCTGCCATCCATATCTCTGTCTGTGTGTCTGTCTGTCTGTCTGTCTGATCCCTGAGAACTAGAAATGAGCCACCATATAGTTGATGGTAGTTGATCCCAGGTTCTCTGGAAGAGGAGATAATGCTGATAATTGTTGAGCCCTTTCAGTGGCCACACCCTTCATTAAATTTTTTAAATTATATCTGAGGCTGTGTTTATGTACATCATATGCAGACCAGAAGATCGTTTTAGATTTTTCAGAATCTGACACCGTCTACTGGAGTGTCTGAAGACAGCTACAGTGTACTTATATCTAATAAATACATAAATAAATAAATTAATAAATAAATAAACATTTTTTATAAAGGATAAGAAAGAAAGAAAAATCAGGCAGGCCTGCCATCCGTATCTCTGTCTGTCTGTCTGAAACTTTGGAACTGGATATGGGCCACCATATAGTTGCTGGTAGTTGATCCCAGGTTCTCTGGAAGAGGAGACAATGATGTTAATTGTTAAGCCCTTTCAGTGGTCCCACCCATCTTTAAATTTTTAGAATTATACGTGAGGCTGTGTTTATGTACATCATATGCAGACCATAAGAGGGATTTAGATTCTCCAGAATCTGACACACTCTTCTGGAGTGTCTGAACAGCTACAGTGTACTTATATCTAATAAATACATAAATACATAAAAAATAAATAAATAAACATTTTTTAAACAGGATAAGTAAGAAAGAAAGACCTGGCCGGCCTGCCATCCTTATCTCTGTCTGTCTGTCTGTCTGTCTGATCCCCTGGAACTGCAAATGGGCCACCATATAGTTGCTGGTAGTTGATCCCAGGTTCTCTGGAAGTGTAGACAGTGATGGTAATTGTTGAGCCCTTTCAGTGGTCCCACCTTTCTTTAAATTTTTAGAAGTATATGTGAGGCTGTGTTTATGTACATCATATGCAGACCATAAGAGGGATTTAGATTCTCTAGAATCTGACACCCTCTTCTGGAGTGTCTGAAGACGGCTACAGTGTACTTATATCTAATAAATACATAAATAAATAAATAAATAAATAAATAAATAAATAAATAAATAAATAAACATTTTTTATAAAGGATAAGAAATAAAGAAAGACCAGGCAGGCCTGCCATCCTTATCTCTGTCTGTCTATCTCTCTGTCTTTCTGATCCACTGGAACTGGAGATGAGCCACCATATAGTTGCTGGTAGTTGATCCCAGGTTCTCTGGAAGATGAGACAATGCTGTTAATTGTTGAGCCCTCTCAGTGGCCCCACACATCTTTAAATTTTTAGAAGTATACATGAGTCTGTGTTTATGTACATCATATGCAGGCCATAAGAGGGATTTAGATTCTCCAGAATCTGACACCCTCTTCTGGAGTGTCTGAAGACAGCTACAGTTAACTTATATCTAATAAATACATAAATAAATAAATAAGTAAACATTTTTTCAAAAGGATAAGAAAGAACGAAAGACCAGGCAGTCTTGCCATCCTTATCTCTGTCTGTCTGACTGTCTGTGTGTCTGATCCCCTGGAACTGGAGATGGGCCACCATATAGTTGCTGGTAGTTGAGCCGAGGTTCTCTGGAAGAGGAGACAATGCTGTTCATTGTTGAGCCCTTTCAATGGCCCCACCCATTTTTAAATATTTAGAACTGTAAGTTAGGCTGTGTTTATGTACATCATATGCAGACCATAAGAGGGATTTAGATTCTACAGAACCAGACACCCACTTCTGGAGTGTCTAAGACAGCTACAGTGTACTTATATCTAATAAATACATGAATAAATAAATAAATAAACAATTTTTAAAAAGTATAAGAAAGAAAGAAAGACCAGGCAGGCCTGCCATCCTTATCTCTGTCTGTCTGTCTGTCTGTCTGATCCCCTGGAACTGTAGATGGGCCACCATAAAGTTGCTGGTAGTTGATCCCAGGTTCTCTGGAAGAGGAGATAATGCTGTTAATTGTTGAGCCCTTTCAGTGGCCCCACCCTTCATTAAATTTTAGAAGTATATCTGAGGCTGTGTTTATGTACATCATATGCAGACCATAAGATGGTTTTAGATTCTTCAGAATCTGACACCCTCTACTGGAGTGTCTGAAGACAGCTACAGTGTACTTATATCTAATAAATACATACATAAATAAATTAATAATTAAATAAACATTTTTTAAAAAGGATAAGAAAGAAAGAAAAATCATGCAGGCCTGCCATCCTTATCACTGTCTGTCTGTCTGTCTGTCTGTCTGATCCTCTGGAACTGGATATGGGCCACCATATATTTGCTGGTAGTTTTTCCCAGGTTCTCTGGAAGAGGAGACAATGTTGTGAATTGTTGAGCCCTTTCAGTGGCCCCAACCATCTTTAAATTTTTATTGGTAAATGTGAGGCTGTATTTATGTACATCATATGCAGACCATAAGAGTGATTTAAATTCTCCAGAATCTGACACCCTCTTCTGGAGTGTCTGAAGACAGCTACAGTGTACTTATATCTAATAAATAAATAAATAAATAAATAAATAAATAAATAAATAAATAAATAAATAAACATTTTTTAAACAGGATAAGTAAGAAAGAAAGACCAGGCAGGCCTGCCATCCTTATCTCTGTCTGTCTGTCTGTCTGTCTGATCCCTGGAACTGCAGATGGGCCACCATATAGTTGCTGGTAGTTGATCCCAGGTTCTCTGGAAGAGGAGACAAGCTGTTAATTGTTGAGCCCATTCTTTGGCCCCACCCATCTTTAAATTTTTAGAAGTATACTTGAGTCTGTGTTTATGTACATCATATGCAGACCATAAGAGGTATTTAGATTCTCCAGAATCTCACACCCTCTTCTGGAGTGTCTGAAGACAGCTACAGTGTACTTATATCTAATAAATAAATAAATTAATTAATTAATTAATTAATTAATAAGTAAACATTTTTTCAAATGGATAAGAAAGAAAGAAAGACCAGGCAGGCCTGCCATCCTCATTTCTGTCTGTCTGTCTGTCTCTCTATATGATCCTTTGGAACTGAAGTTAGGCCACTATATAGTTGCTGGTAGTTGATCCCAGGTTCTCTGGAAGAGGAGACAATGCTGTTAATTGTTGAGCCCTTTCAGTGGCCCCACCCATCTTTAAATTTTTAGAAGTATATCTGAGGCTGTGTTTATGTACATCATATGCAGACCATAAGATGGTTTTAGATTCTTCAGAATCTGACACCCTCTTCTGGAGTGTCTGTAGATAGCTACAGAGTACTTATATATAATAAATACATAAATAAATAAACATTTTTTAAAAGGAAAAGAAAGAAAGAAAGACCTGGCAGGCCTGCCATTCTTATCTCTGTCTGTCTGTCTGTCTGTCTCTCTGATCCTCTGGTACTGGATATGGGCCACCATATAGTTGCTGGTAGTTTATCCCAGGTTCTCTGGAAGAGGAGACAATGCTGTAAATTATTGAGCCCTTTCAGTGGCCCCACACTTCATTAAATTTTTATAAGTATATCTGAGGCTGTGTTTATGTACATCATATTCAGACCATAAGAGTGATTTAGATTCTCCAGAAACTGACACCCTCTTCTGGAGTGTCTGAAGACAGCTACAGTGTACGTAAATATAATAAATACATGAATAAATAAATAAATAAACATTTTTTAAAAAGGATAAGAAAGAAAGAAACACCAGGAAGTCCTGCCATCCTTATCTCTGTCTGTCTGTCTGTCTATCTATATGATCCTTTGGAACTGGAGATAGGCCACCATATAGTTGCTGGTAGTTGATCCCAGGTTCTCTGGAAGAGGAGACAATGCTGTTAATTGTTGAGCCCTTTCAGTGGCCCCACCCATCTTTAAATTTTTAGAAGGGTATGTGAGACTGTGTTTATGTACATCATATGCAGACCATAAGAGGGATTTAGATTCTCCAGAATCTGACACCCTCTTCTGTATTTTCTGAAGACAGTTACAGTGTACTTATATCTAATAAATAAATAAATAAATAAATAAATAAATAAATAAATAAACATTTTTTAAAAAGGATAAGACAGAAAGAAAGACCAGGAAAGCCTGCCACCCTTATCTCTGTCTGTCTGTCTGTCTGTGTGATACCCTAGAACTGGAGATGGGCAACCATATAGTTGCTGGTAGTTTATCCAAGGTTCTCTGGAAGAGGAGACAATGCTGTTAATTGTTGAGCCCTTTCTGTGGCCCCACCCATCTTTAAAATTTTAGAAGTATATGTGAGGCTGTGTTTATGTACATCATATGCAGACCATAAGAGGGATTTAGATTCTCCAGAATCTGACACCCTCTTCTGGAGTGTCTGAAGACAGCTACAGTTTACTTATATCTAATAAATACATCAATAAATAAATAAATAAATAAATAAATAAGTAAATAAATGAATAAATAAATAAATAAATAAATAAATAAATAAATAAACATTTTTTTAAAAAGGATAAGAAAGTAAGAAAGACCGGGCAGGCCTGCCACCCTTATCTCTGTCTGTCTGTCTGTCTGTCTGTCTGTCTGATACCCAGGAACTGTAGATGGGCCACCATAGTGTTGCTGGTAGTTGATCCCAGGTTCTCTGGAAGAGGATACAATGCTGTTAATTGTTGAGCCCTTTCAGTGGCGCCACCCATCTTTAAATATTTAGAAGTATATGTGAGGCTGTGTTTATGTACATCTTATGCAGACCATAAATGTGATTTAGATTCTCCAGAATCTGACACCCTCTTCTGGAGTGTCTGAAGACAGCTACAGTGTACTTATATTAAATAAATAAATAAATAAATAAATAAATAAATAAATAAATAAATAAACATTTTTTAAAAAGGATAAGACAGAAAGAAAGACCAGGCAAGCCTGCCACCCTTATCTCTGTCTGTCTGTCTGTCTGTGTGATACCCTAGAACTGGAGATGGGCCACCATATAGTTGCTGGTAGTTTATCCAAGGTTCTCTGGAAGAGGAGACAATGCTGTTAATTGTTGAGCCCTTTCTGTGGCCCCACCCATCTTTAAAATTGTAGAAGTATATGTGAGGCTGTGTTTATGTACATCATATGCAGACCATAAGAGGGATTTAGATTCTCCAGAATCTGACACCCTCTTCTGGAGTGTCTGAAGACAGCTACAGTTTACTCATATCTAATAAATACATAAATAAATAAATAAATAAATAAATAAATAAATAAATGAATAAATAAATAAATAAATAAATAAATAAATAAATAAATAAATAAATAAACATTTTTTTAAAAAGGATAAGAAAGTAAGAAAGACCGGGCAGGCCTGCCACCCTTATCTCTGTCTGTCTGTCTGTCTGTCTGTCTGATACCCTGGAACTGTAGATGGGCCACCATAGTGTTGCTGGTAGTTGATCCCAGGTTCTCTGGAAGAGGATTCAATGCTGTTAATTGTTGAGCCCTTTCAGTGGCGCCACCCATCTTTAAATATTTAGAAGTATATGTGAGGCTGTGTTTATGTACATCTTATGCAGACCATAAATGTGATTTAGATTCTCCAGAATCTGACACCCTCTTCTGGAGTGTCTGAAGACAGCTACAGTGTACTTATATCAAATAAATAAATAAATAAATAAATAAATAAATAAATAAATAAACATTTTTTAAACAGGATAAGAAAGAAAGAAAAACCAGGCATGCCTGCCATCCTTATCTCTGTCTGTCTTTCTGTCTGTCTACAGTCTGTCTGATCCCCTTGGACTCGAGATGGGCCACCATATAGTTGCTGGTAGTTGATCCCAGGTTCTCTGGAAGAGGAGACAATGCTGTT
Source organism: Mus caroli (assembly GCF_978045245.1). NCBI lineage: Eukaryota > Metazoa > Chordata > Mammalia > Rodentia > Muridae > Mus > Mus caroli. The sequence goes on along the minus strand of NW_028227569.1, from coordinate 46,126 downwards.
AATTTTTGAGCACTTTCAGTGGCCCCACCCATCTTTAAATTTTTAGAAGTATATGTGAGGCTGTGTTCATGTACATCATATGCAGACCATAAGAGGGATATAGATTCTCCAGAATCTGACACCCTCTTCTGGAGAGTCTGAAGACAGCTACAGTGTACTTATATCTGATAAATAAATAAATAAATAAATAAATAAATAAATAAATAAACATTTTTTAAAAGGATAAGAAAGAAAGAAAAATCAGGCAGGCCTGCCATCCTTATCTCTGTCTGTCTGTCTGTCTGTCTTATCCCCTGGAACTTGAGATGGGCCACCATATAGTTGCTGGTAGTTGATCCCAAGTTCTCTGGAAGAAGAGACAATGCTGTTAATTGTTGAGCCCTTTCAGTGGGCCCACCCATCTTTAAATTTTTAGAAGTATATGTGAGGCTGTGTTTATGTACATCATATGAAGACCATAAGAGGGATTTAGATTCTCCAGAAGATGAGACCCTCTTCTAGAGTGTCTGAAGACAGCTACAGTGTACTTATTTCTAATAAATACATAAATAAATAAATAAATAAATAAATAAATAAATAAATAAACATTTTTTTAAAGTATAAGAAAGAAAGAAAGACCAGGCAGGCCTCCATCCTTATCTCTGTCTCTCTGTCTGTCTGTCTGATACGCTGGAACTGGAGATGGGCCACCATATAGTTGCTGGTAGTTTATCCAATGTTATCTGGAAGAGGAGACAATGCTGTTAATTGTTGAGCCCTCTCAGTGGCCCCACCCATCTTTAAATATTTAGAGGTAAATGTGAGGCTGTATTTATGTACATCATATGCAGACCATAAGAGTGATTTAAATTCTCCAGAATCTGACACCCTCTTCTGGAGTGTCTGAAGACAGCTACAGTGTACTTATATCTAATAAATACATAAATATATAAATAAATAAATAAATAAACATTTTTTAAACAGGATAAGTAAGAAAGAAAGACCAGGCAGGCCTGCCATCCTTATCTCTGTCTGTCTGTCTGTCTGTCTGATCCCTGGAACTGCAGATGGGCCACCATATAGTTGCTGGTAGTTGATCCCAGGTTCTCTGGAAGAGGAGACAACGCTGTTAATTGTTGAGCCCATTCTTTGGCCCCACCCATCTTTAAATTTTTAGAAGTATATGTGAGTCTGTGTTTATGTACATCATATGCAGACCATAAGAGGTATTTAGATTCTCCTGAATCTCACACCCTCTTCTGGAGTGTCTGAAGACAGCTACAGTGTACTTATATCTAATAAATAAATAAATAAATAAATAAATAAATAAATTAATTAATTAATAAGTAAACATTTTTTCAAATGGATAAGAAAGAAAGAAAGACCAGGCAGGCCTGCCATCCTCATTTCTGTCTGTCTGTCTGTCTCTCTATATGATCCTTTGGAACTGAAGATAGGTCACCATATAGTTGCTGGTAGTTGATCCCAGGTTCTCTGGAAGAGGAGACAATGCTGTTAATTGTTGAGCCCTTTCAGTGGCCCCACCCATCTTTAAATTTTTAGAAGTATATCTGAGGCTGTGTTTATGTACATCATATGCAGACCATAAGATGGTTTTAGATTCTTCAGAATCTGACACCCTCTTCTGGAGTGTCTGTAGATATCTACAGAGTACTTATATATAATAAATACATAAATAAATAAACATTTTTTAAAAAGGACAAGAAAGAAAGAAAGACCTGGCAGGCCTGCCATCCTTATCTCTGTCTGTCTGCCTGTCTGTCTGTCTGATCCTCTGGTACTGGATATGGGCCACCATATAGTTGCTGGTAGTTTATCCAAGGTTCTCTGGAAGAGGAGACAATGCTGTAAATTATTGAGCTCTTTCAGTGGCCCCACCCTTCATTAAATTTTTATAAGTATATCTGAGGCTGTGTTTATGTACATCATATTCAGACCATAAGAGTGATTTAGATTCTCCAGAAACTGACACCCTCTTCTGGAGTGTCTGAAGACAGCTACAGTGTACGTAAATATAATAAATACATGAATAAATAAATAAATAAACATTTTTTAAAAAGGATAAGAAAGAAAGAAACACCAGGAAGTCCTGCCATTCTTATCTCTGTCTGTCTGTCTGTCTATCTATATGATCCTTTGGAACTGGAGATAGGCCACCATATAGTTGCTGGTAGTTGATCCCAGGTTCTCTGGAAGAGGAGACAATGCTGTTAATTGTTGAGCCCTTTCAGTGGCCCCACCCATCTTTAAATTTTTAGAAGGGTATGTGAGGCTGTGTTTATGTACATCATATGCAGACCATAAGAGGGATTTAGATTCTCCAGAATCTGACACCCTCTTCTGTATTTTCTGAAGACAGCTACAGTGTACTTATATCTAATAAATACATAAATAAATAAATAAATAAATAAATAAATAAATAAATAAATAAATAAACATTTTTTAAAAAGGATAAGACAGAAAGAAAGACCAGGAAAGCCTGCCACCCTTATCTCTGTCTGTCTGTCTGTCTGTGTGATACCCTAGAACTGGAGATGGGCCACCATATAGTTGCTGGTAGTTTATCCAAGGTTCTCTGGAAGAGGAGACAATGCTGTTAATTGTTGAGCCCTTTCTGTGGCTCCACCCATCTTTAAAATTTTAGAAGTATATGTGAGGCTGTGTTTATGTACATCATATGCAGACCATTAGAGGGATTTAGATTCTCCAGAATCTGACACCCTCTTCTGGAGTGTCTGAAGACAGCTACAGTTTACTTATATCTAATAAATACATAAATAAATAAATAAATAAATGAATAAATAAATAAATAAATAAACATTTTTTTAAAAGGATAAGAAAGTAAGAAAGACCGGGCAGGCCTGCCACCCTTATCTCTGTCTGTCTGTCTGTCTGTCTGTCTGATACCCTGGAACTGTAGATGGGCCACCATAGTGTTGCTGGTAGTTGATCCCAGGTTCTCTGGAAGAGGATACAATGCTGTTAATTGTTGAGCCCTTTCAGTGGCGCCACCCATCTTTAAATATTTAGAAGTATATGTGAGGCTGTGTTTATGTACATCTTATGCAGACCATAAATGTGATTTAGATTCTCCAGAATCTGACACCCTCTTCTGGAGTGTCTGAAGACAGCTACAGTGTACTTATATTAAATAAATAAATAAATAAATAAATAAATAAATAAATAAATAAATAAATAAACATTTTTTAAACAGGATAAGAAAGAAAGAAAGACCAGGCACGCCTGCCATCCTTATCTCTGTCTGTCTTTCTGTCTGTCTACAGTCTGTCTGATCCCCTTGGACTCGAGATGGGCCACCATATAGTTGCTGGTAGTTGATCCCAGGTTCTCTGGAAGAGGAGACAATGCTGTTAATTTTTGAGCCCTTTCAGTGGCCCCACCCATCTTTAAATTTTTAGAAGTATATGTGAGGCTGTGTTCATGTACATCATATGCAGACCATAAGAGGGATATAGATTCTCCAGAATCTGACACCCTCTTCTGGAGAGTCTGAAGACAGCTACAGTGTACTTATATCTGATAAATAAATAAATAAATAAATAAATAAATAAATAAATAAACAAATAAATAAACATTTTTTATAAGGATAAGAAAGAAAGAAAAATCAGGCAGGCCTGCCATCCTTATCTCTGTCTGTCTGTCTGTCTGTCTTATCCCCTGGAACTTGAGATGGGCCACCATATAGTTGCTGGTAGTTGATCCCACGTTCTCTGGAAGAAGAGACAATGCTGTTAATTGTTGAGCCCTTTCAGTGGGCCCACCCATCTTTAAATTTTTAGAAATATATGTGAGGCTGTGTTTATGTACATCATATGAAGACCATAAGAGGGATTTAGATTCTCCAGAAGATGAGACCCTCTTCTAGAGTGTCTGAAGACAGCTACAGTGTACTTATATCTAATAAATACATAAATAAAAATAAATAAATAAATAAACATTTTTTCAACAGTATAATAAAGAAAGAAAGACCAGGCACGCCTGCCATCCTTATCTCTGTCTGTCTGTCTGTCTGTCTGATCCCCTGGAACTGGAGATGGGCCACCATATAGTTGCTGGTAGTTCATCCCAGGTTCTCTGGAAGAGGAGACAATGCTGTTAATTGTTGAGCCCTTCAGTGGCCCCACCCATCTTTAAATTTTTAGAAGTATATGTGAGGCTTTGTTTATGTACATCATATGCAGACCTTAAGAGGGATTTATATTCTCCAGAATCTGACACCCTCTTCTGGAGTATCTGAAGGCAGCTACAGGGTACTTATATCTAATAAATAAATGAATAAATAAATAAATAAATAAACATTTTTTAAAAGGATAAGAAAAAATGAAAGACCAGGCAGGCCTGCCATCCTTATCTCTGTCTGTCTGTCTGTCTGTCTGATCTCCTGGAACTGGAAATGGGCCACAATATAGTTGCTGGTAGTTGATCCCAGGTTCTCTGGAAGAGGAGACAATGCTGTTAATTGTTGAGCCCTTTCAGTGGCCCCACTCATCTTTAAATTTTTAGAAGTGTATGTGAGGCTGTGTTTATGTACAACATAGGCAGACTATAAGAGGGATTTAGATTCTCCAGAATCTGACACCCTCTTCTGGAGTGTCTGAAGACAGCTACAGTGTACTTATGTCTAATAAATAAATAAATAAATAAATAAATAAATAAATAAATAAATAAATAAATAAATAAATATTTAAAAAAAAATGATAAGAAAAAAAGAAAGACCAGGCAGGGCCTGCCATCCTTTTCTCTGTCTGTCTGTCTGTCTTTCTGATCTCCTGGAACTGGAGATGGGCCACCATATAGTTGCTGGTAGTTGATCCCAGGTTCTCTGGAAGAGGAGACAATGCTGTTAATTGTTGAGCCCTTTCAGTGGCCCCACTCATCTTTAAATTTTTAGAGGTGTATGTGAGGCTGTGTTTATGTACATCATATGCAGACAATAAGAGGGATTTAGATTCTCCAGAATATGACACCCTCTTCTGGAGTGTCTGAAGATAGCTACAGTGTACTTATATCTAATAAATAAATAAATAAATAAATAAATAAATAAATAAATAAACATTTTTTAAAAAGGATAAGAAAGAAAGAAAGACCAGGCAGGCCTTCCATCCTTATCTCTGTCTGTCTGTCTGTCTCTCTGTCTGATCCCCTGGAACTGGAGATGGGCAACCATATAGTTGCTTGTAGTTGATCCCAGGTTCTCTGGAAGAGGAGACAATGCTCTTAATTATTGAGCCCTTTCAGTGGCCCCACCCATCTTTAAATTTTTAGAAGTATATGTGAGGCTGTGTTTATGTACATCATATGCAGACCATAAGAGGGATTTAGATTCTCCAGAATCTGACACCCTCTACTGGAGTGTCTGAAGACAGCTACAGTGTACTTATATCTAAAAAATACATAAATAAATAAATAAATAAATAAATAAATAAATAAATAAATAAACATTTTTAAAAATGGATAAGAAAGAAAGAAAGACCAGGCAGGCATGCCATCCTTATCCTTGTCTGTTTCTCTGTCTGTCTGTCTGATCCCCTGGAACTGGAGATGGGCCACCATATAGTTGATGGTAGTTGATCCCAGGTTCTCTGGAGAGGAGATAATGCTGTTAATTGTTGAGCCCTTTCAGTGGTCCCACCCATCTTTAAATTTTTAGAAGTATATGTGAGTCTCTGTTTATGTATATCATATGCAGACCATAACAAGGATTTAGATTCTCCAGAATCTGACACCCTCTACTGGAGTGTCTGAAGACAGCTACAGTGTAATTATATCAAATAAATTCATAAATAAACAAATAAACATTTTTTAAAAAGGATAATAAAGAAAGAGAGACCAGGCAGGCCTGCCATCCTTGTCTGTCTGTCTATCTGTCTGATCCCCGGAACTGGAGATGGGCCACCATATAATTGCTGGTAGTTGATCCCAGGTTCTCTGGAAGAGGAGACAATGCTGTTAATTGTTGAGCCCTTTCAGTGGCCCCACCCATCTTTAAGTTTTTAGAGGTATATGTGAGGCTGTGTTTATGTACATCATATGCAGATCATAAGAGGGATATAGATTATCCAGAATCTGACACCCTCTTCGGGAGTGTTTGAAGACAGCTACCGTGTACTTTTATCTAATAAATACATACATAAATTAATAAACATTTTTAAAAAGGATAAGAAAGAAAGAAAGACCAGGCAGGCCTGCCACCTTGTCTGTCTGTCTGTCTGTCTGTCTCTCTATCTGTCAGATCCCCTGGAACTGGAGATGGGCCACCATATAGTTGCTGGTAGTTGATCCCAGGTACTCTGGAAGAGGAGACAATGCTGTTAGTTGTTGAGCCCTTTCAGTAGCCCCACCCATCTTTAAATTTTTAGAAGTATATGTGAGGCTGTGTTTATGTACATCATATGCAGACCATAAGAGGGATTTATATTCTCCAGAATCTGACACCCTCTTCTGGAGTGTCTGAAGACAGCTACAGTGTACTTATATCAAATAAATACATAAATAAATAAATAAATAAATAAATAAATAAATAAATAAATAAACATTTTTTAAACAGGATAAGAAAGAAAGAAAAACCAGGCATGCCTGCCATCCTTATCTCTGTCTGTCTTTCTGTCTGTCTACAGTCTGTCTGATCCCCTTGGACTCGAGATGGGCCACCATATAGTTGCTGGTAGTTGATCCCAGGTTCTCTGGAAGAGGAGACAATGCTGTTAATTTTTGAGCCCTTTCAGTGGCCCCACCCATCTTTAAATTTTTAGAAGTATATGTGAGGCTGTGTTCATGTACATCATATGCAGACCATAAGAGGGATATAGATTCTCCAGAATCTGACACCCTCTTCTGGAGAGTCTGAAGACAGCTACAGTGTACTTATATCTGATAAATAAATAAATAAATAAATAAATAAATAAATAAATAAACAAATAAACAAATAAATAAACATTTTTTAAAAGGATAAGAAAGAAAGAAAAATCAGGCAGGCCTGCCATCCTTATCTCTGTCTGTCTGTCTGTCTGTCTTATCCCCTGGAACTTGAGATGGGCCACCATATAGTTGCTGGTAGTTGATCCCAAGTTCTCTGGAAGAAGAGACAATGCTGTTAATTGTTGAGCCCTTTCAGTGGGCCCACCCATCTTTAAATTTTTAGAAGTATATGTGAGGCTGTGTTTATGTATATCATATGAAGACCATAAGAGGGATTTAGATTCTCCAGAAGATGAGACCCTCTTCTAGAATGTCTGAAGACAGCTACAGTGTACTTATTTCTAATAAATACATAAATAAATAAATAAATAAATAAATAAATAAATAAACATTTTTTTAAAGTATAAGAAAGAAAGAAAGACCAGGCAGGCCTCCATCCTTATCTCTGTCTCTCTGTCTGTCTGTCTGATACGCTGGAACTGGAGATGGGCCACCATATAGTTGCTGGTAGTTTATCCAATGTTATCTGGAAGAGGAGACAATGCTGTTAATTGTTGAGCCCTCTCAGTGACCCCACCCATCTTTAAATATTTAGAGGTAAATGTGAGGCTGTATTTATGTACATCATATGCAGACCATAAGAGTGATTTAAATTCTCCAGAATCTGACACCCTCTTCTGGAGTGTCTGAAGACAGCTACAGTGTACTTATATCTAATAAATACATAAATATATAAATAAATAAATAAATAAACATTTTTTAAACAGGATAAGTAAGAAAGAAAGACCAGGCAGGCCTGCCATCCTTATCTCTGTCTGTCTGTCTGTCTGTCTGATCCCTGGAACTGCAGATGGGCCACCATATAGTTGCTGGTAGTTGATCCCAGGTTCTCTGGAAGAGGAGACAACGCTGTTAATTGTTGAGCCCATTCTTTGGCCCCACCCATCTTTAAATTTTTAGAAGTATATGTGAGTCTGTGTTTATGTACATCATATGCAGACCATAAGAGGTATTTAGATTCTCCTGAATCTCACACCCTCTTCTGGAGTGTCTGAAGACAGCTACAGTGTACTTATATCTAATAAATAAATAAATAAATTAATTAATTAATTAATTAATTAATTAATAAGTAAACATTTTTTCAAATGGATAAGAAAGAAAGAAAGACCAGGCAGGCCTGCCATCCTCATTTCTGTCTGTCTGTCTGTCTCTCTATATGATCCTTTGGAACTGAAGATAGGTCACCATATAGTTGCTGGTAGTTGATCCCAGGTTCTCTGGAAGAGGAGACAATGCTGTTAATTGTTGAGCCCTTTCAGTGGCCCCACCCATCTTTAAATTTTTAGAAGTATATCTGAGGCTGTGTTTATGTACATCATATGCAGACCATAAGATGGTTTTAGATTCTTCAGAATCTGACACCCTCTTCTGGAGTGTCTGTAGATATCTACAGAGTACTTATATATAATAAAACATAAATAAATAAACATTTTTTAAAAAGGACAAGAAAGAAAGAAAGACCTGGCAGGCCTGCCATCCTTATCTCTGTCTGTCTGCCTGTCTGTCTGTCTGATCCTCTGGTACTGGATATGGGCCACCATATAGTTGCTGGTAGTTTATCCAAGGTTCTCTGGAAGAGGAGACAATGCTGTAAATTATTGAGCTCTTTCAGTGGCCCCACCCTTCATTAAATTTTTATAAGTATATCTGAGGTTGTGTTTATGTACATCATATTCAGACCATAAGAGTGATTTAGATTCTCCAGAAACTGACACCCTCTTCTGGAGTGTCTGAAGACAGCTACAGTGTACGTAAATATAATAAATACATGAATAAATAAATAAATAAACATTTTTTAAAAAGGATAAGAAAGAAAGAAACACCAGGAAGTCCTGCCATTCTTATCTCTGTCTGTCTGTCTGTCTATCTATATGATCCTTTGGAACTGGAGATAGGCCACCATATAGTTGCTGGTAGTTGATCCCAGGTTCTCTGGAAGAGGAGACAATGCTGTTAATTGTTGAGCCCTTTCAGTGGCCCCACCCATCTTTAAATTTTTAGAAGGGTATGTGAGGCTGTGTTTATGTACATCATATGCAGACCATAAGAGGGATTTAGATTCTCCAGAATCTGACACCCTCTTCTCTATTTTCTGAAGACAGCTACAGTGTACTTATATCTAATAAATACATAAATAAATAAATAAATAAATAAATAAATAAATAAATAAATAAATAAATAAACATTTTTTAAAAAGGATAAGACAGAAAGAAAGACCAGGAAAGCCTGCCACCCTTATCTCTGTCTGTCTGTCTGTCTGTGTGATACCCTAGAACTGGAGATGGGCCACCATATAGTTGCTGGTAGTTTATCCAAGGTTCTCTGGAAGAGGAGACAATGCTGTTAATTGTTGAGCCCTTTCTGTGGCTCCACCCATCTTTAAAATTTTAGAAGTATATGTGAGGCTGTGTTTATGTACATCATATGCAGACCATAAGAGGGATTTAGATTCTCCAGAATCTGACACCCTCTTCTGGAGTGTCTGAAGACAGCTACAGTTTACTTATATCTAATAAATACATAAATAAATAAATAAATAAATGAATAAATAAATAAATAAATAAACATTTTTTTAAAAGGATAAGAAAGTAAGAAAGACCGGGCAGGCCTGCCACCCTTATCTCTGTCTGTCTGTCTGTCTGTCTGTCTGATACCCTGGAACTGTAGATGGGCCACCATAGTGTTGCTGGTAGTTGATCCCAGGTTCTCTGGAAGAGGATACAATGCTGTTAATTGTTGAGCCCTTTCAGTGGCGCCACCCATCTTTAAATATTTAGAAGTATATGTGAGGCTGTGTTTATGTACATCTTATGCAGACCATAAATGTGATTTAGATTCTCCAGAATCTGACACCCTCTTCTGGAGTGTCTGAAGACAGCTACAGTGTACTTATATTAAATAAATAAATAAATAAATAAATAAATAAATAAATAAATAAATAAACATTTTTTAAACAGGATAAGAAAGAAAGAAAGACCAGGCACGCCTGCCATCCTTATCTCTGTCTGTCTTTCTGTCTGTCTACAGTCTGTCTGATCCCCTTGGACTCGAGATGGGCCACCATATAGTTGCTGGTAGTTGATCCCAGGTTCTCTGGAAGAGGAGACAATGCTGTTAATTTTTGAGCCCTTTCAGTGGCCCCACCCATCTTTAAATTTTTAGAAGTATATGTGAGGCTGTGTTCATGTACATCATATGCAGACCATAAGAGGGATATAGATTCTCCAGAATCTGACACCCTCTTCTGGAGAGTCTGAAGACAGCTACAGTGTACTTATATCTGATAAATAAATAAATAAATAAATAAATAAATAAATAAATAAACAAATAAACAAATAAACAAATAAATAAACATTTTTTTATAAGGATAAGAAAGAAAGAAAAATCAGGCAGGCCTGCCATCCTTATCTCTGTCTGTCTGTCTGTCTGTCTTATCCCCTGGAACTTGAGATGGGCCACCATATAGTTGCTGGTAGTTGATCCCACGTTCTCTGGAAGAAGAGACAATGCTGTTAATTGTTGAGCCCTTTCAGTGGGCCCACCCATCTTTAAATTTTTAGAAATATATGTGAGGCTGTGTTTATGTACATCATATGAAGACCATAAGAGGGATTTAGATTCTCCAGAAGATGAGACCCTCTTCTAGAGTGTCTGAAGACAGCTACAGTGTACTTATATCTAATAAATACATAAATAAAAATAAATAAATAAATAAACATTTTTTCAACAGTATAATAAAGAAAGAAAGACCAGGCACGCCTGCCATCCTTATCTCTGTCTGTCTGTCTGTCTGTCTGATCCCCTGGAACTGGAGATGGGCCACCATATAGTTGCTGGTAGTTCATCCCAGGTTCTCTGGAAGAGGAGACAATGCTGTTAATTGTTGAGCCCTTTCTTTAGTGACCCCACCCATCTTTAAATTTTTAGAAGTATATGTGAGGCTGTGTTTATGTACATCATATGCAGACCATAAGAGGGATTTAGATTCTCCAGAATCTGACACCCTCTTCTGGAGTGTCTGAAGACAGCTACAGTGTACTTATTCTAATAAATACATAAATAAATAAATAAATAAATAAATAAATAAATAAATAAATAAACTTTTTTTAAAATTGATAAGAAAAAAAGAAATACCAGGCAGGCCTGCCATCCTTATCTCTGTCTGTCTGTCTATCTGTCTTTCTGATTCCCTGGACCTGGAAATGGGCCACCATATAGTTGCTGGTAGTTGATCTCAGGTTCTCTGGAAGAGGAGACAATGCTGTTAATTGTTGAGCCCTTTCAGTGGCCCCACCCATCTTTAAATTTTTGGAAGTAAATGTGAGTCTGTGTTTATGTACATCATATGCAGACCATAAGAGGGATTTAGATTTTCCAGAATCTGACAACCTCTTCTGGAGTGTCTGAAGACCTCTACAGTGTACTTATATCTAATAAATACATAAATAAATAAATAAACATTTTTTCAAAAAGGATAAGAAAGAAAGAACAACCAGGCAGGCCTGCCATCCTTGTCTGTTTGTCTGTCTGTCTGTCTGATCCCCTGAAACTGGTGATTGGCCACCATATTTTTGCTGGTAGTTGATCCCAGGTTCTCTGTAAGAGGAGACAATGCTGTTAATTGTTGAGCCCTTCAGTGGCCCCACCCATCTTTAAATTTTTAGAAGTATATGTGAGGCTTTGTTTATGTACATCATATGCAGACCTTAAGAGGGATTTATATTCTCCAGAATCTGACACCCTCTTCTGGAGTATCTGAAGGCAGCTACAGGGTACTTATATCTAATAAATAAATGAATAAATAAATAAATAAATAAACATTTTTTAAAAGGATAAGAAAAAATGAAAGACCAGGCAGGCCTGCCATCCTTATCTCTGTCTGTCTGTCTGTCTCTCTGTCTGATCCCCTGGAACTGGAGATGGGCAACCATATAGTTGCTTGTAGTTGATCCCAGGTTCTCTGGAAGAGGAGACAATGCTCTTAATTATTGAGCCCTTTCAGTGGCCCCACCCATCTTTAAATTTTTAGAAGTATATGTGAGGCTGTGTTTATGTACATCATATGCAGACCATAAGAGGGATTTAGATTCTCCAGAATCTGACACCCTCTACTGGAGTGTCTGAAGACAGCTACAGTGTACTTATATCTAAAAAATACATAAATAAATAAATAAATAAATAAATAAATAAATAAATAAACATTTTTAAAAAAGGATAAGAAAGAAAGAAAGACCAGGCAGGCCTGCCATCCATATCTCTGTCTGTGTGTCTGTCTGTCTGTCTGTCTGATCCCTGAGAACTAGAAATGAGCCACCATATAGTTGATGGTAGTTGATCCCAGGTTCTCTGGAAGAGGAGATAATGCTGATAATTGTTGAGCCCTTTCAGTGGCCACACCCTTCATTAAATTTTTTAAATTATATCTGAGGCTGTGTTTATGTACATCATATGCAGACCAGAAGATCGTTTTAGATTTTTCAGAATCTGACACCGTCTACTGGAGTGTCTGAAGACAGCTACAGTGTACTTATATCTAATAAATACATAAATAAATAAATTAATAAATAAATAAACATTTTTTATAAAGGATAAGAAAGAAAGAAAAATCAGGCAGGCCTGCCATCCGTATCTCTGTCTGTCTGTCTGAAACTTTGGAACTGGATATGGGCCACCATATAGTTGCTGGTAGTTGATCCCAGGTTCTCTGGAAGAGGAGACAATGATGTTAATTGTTAAGCCCTTTCAGTGGTCCCACCCATCTTTAAATTTTTAGAATTATACGTGAGGCTGTGTTTATGTACATCATATGCAGACCATAAGAGGGATTTAGATTCTCCAGAATCTGACACACTCTTCTGGAGTGTCTGAACAGCTACAGTGTACTTATATCTAATAAATACATAAATACATAAAAAATAAATAAATAAACATTTTTTAAACAGGATAAGTAAGAAAGAAAGACCTGGCCGGCCTGCCATCCTTATCTCTGTCTGTCTGTCTGTCTGTCTGATCCCCTGGAACTGCAGATGGGCCACCATATAGTTGCTGGTAGTTGATCCCAGGTTCTCTGGAAGTGTAGACAGTGATGGTAATTGTTGAGCCCTTTCAGTGGTCCCACCTTTCTTTAAATTTTTAGAAGTATATGTGAGGCTGTGTTTATGTACATCATATGCAGACCATAAGAGGGATTTAGATTCTCTAGAATCTGACACCCTCTTCTGGAGTGTCTGAAGACGGCTACAGTGTACTTATATCTAATAAATACATAAATAAATAAATAAATAAATAAATAAATAAATAAATAAATAAACATTTTTTATAAAGGATAAGAAATAAAGAAAGACCAGGCAGGCCTGCCATTCTTATCTCTGTCTGTCTATCTCTCTGTCTTTCTGATCCACTGGAACTGGAGATGAGCCACCATATAGTTGCTGGTAGTTGATCCCAGGTTCTCTGGAAGATGAGACAATGCTGTTAATTGTTGAGCCCTCTCAGTGGCCCCACACATCTTTAAATTTTTAGAAGTATACATGAGTCTGTGTTTATGTACATCATATGCAGGCCATAAGAGGGATTTAGATTCTCCAGAATCTGACACCCTCTTCTGGAGTGTCTGTAGATATCTACAGAGTACTTATATATAATAAAACATAAATAAATAAACATTTTTTAAAAAGGACAAGAAAGAAAGAAAGACCTGGCAGGCCTGCCATCCTTATCTCTGTCTGTCTGCCTGTCTGTCTGTCTGATCCTCTGGTACTGGATATGGGCCACCATATAGTTGCTGGTAGTTTATCCAAGGTTCTCTGGAAGAGGAGACAATGCTGTAAATTATTGAGCTCTTTCAGTGGCCCCACCCTTCATTAAATTTTTATAAGTATATCTGAGGCTGTGTTTATGTACATCATATTCAGACCATAAGAGTGATTTAGATTCTCCAGAAACTGACACCCTCTTCTGGAGTGTCTGAAGACAGCTACAGTGTACGTAAATATAATAAATACATGAATAAATAAATAAATAAACATTTTTTAAAAAGGATAAGAAAGAAAGAAACACCAGGAAGTCCTGCCATTCTTATCTCTGTCTGTCTGTCTGTCTATCTATATGATCCTTTGGAACTGGAGATAGGCCACCATATAGTTGCTGGTAGTTGATCCCAGGTTCTCTGGAAGAGGAGACAATGCTGTTAATTGTTGAGCCCTTTCAGTGGCCCCACCCATCTTTAAATTTTTAGAAGGGTATGTGAGGCTGTGTTTATGTACATCATATGCAGACCATAAGAGGGATTTAGATTCTCCAGAATCTGACACCCTCTTCTCTATTTTCTGAAGACAGCTACAGTGTACTTATATCTAATAAATACATAAATAAATAAATAAATAAATAAATAAATAAATAAATAAATAAATAAACATTTTTTAAAAAGGATAAGACAGAAAGAAAGACCAGGAAAGCCTGCCACCCTTATCTCTGTCTGTCTGTCTGTCTGTGTGATACCCTAGAACTGGAGATGGGCCACCATATAGTTGCTGGTAGTTTATCCAAGGTTCTCTGGAAGAGGAGACAATGCTGTTAATTGTTGAGCCCTTTCTGTGGCTCCACCCATCTTTAAAATTTTAGAAGTATATGTGAGGCTGTGTTTATGTACATCATATGCAGACCATAAGAGGGATTTAGATTCTCCAGAATCTGACACCCTCTTCTGGAGTGTCTGAAGACAGCTACAGTTTACTTATATCTAATAAATACATAAATAAATAAATAAATAAATGAATAAATAAATAAATAAATAAACATTTTTTTAAAAGGATAAGAAAGTAAGAAAGACCGGGCAGGCCTGCCACCCTTATCTCTGTCTGTCTGTCTGTCTGTCTGTCTGATACCCTGGAACTGTAGATGGGCCACCATAGTGTTGCTGGTAGTTGATCCCAGGTTCTCTGGAAGAGGATACAATGCTGTTAATTGTTGAGCCCTTTCAGTGGCGCCACCCATCTTTAAATATTTAGAAGTATATGTGAGGCTGTGTTTATGTACATCTTATGCAGACCATAAATGTGATTTAGATTCTCCAGAATCTGACACCCTCTTCTGGAGTGTCTGAAGACAGCTACAGTGTACTTATATTAAATAAATAAATAAATAAATAAATAAATAAATAAATAAATAAACATTTTTTAAACAGGATAAGAAAGAAAGAAAGACCAGGCACGCCTGCCATCCTTATCTCTGTCTGTCTTTCTGTCTGTCTACAGTCTGTCTGATCCCCTTGGACTCGAGATGGGCCACCATATAGTTGCTGGTAGTTGATCCCAGGTTCTCTGGAAGAGGAGACAATGCTGTTAATTTTTGAGCCCTTTCAGTGGCCCCACCCATCTTTAAATTTTTAGAAGTATATGTGAGGCTGTGTTCATGTACATCATATGCAGACCATAAGAGGGATATAGATTCTCCAGAATCTGACACCCTCTTCTGGAGAGTCTGAAGACTGCTACAGTGTACTTATATCTGATAAATAAATAAATAAATAAATAAATAAATAAATAAACAAATAAACAAATAAACAAATAAATAAACATTTTTTTATAAGGATAAGAAAGAAAGAAAAATCAGGCAGGCCTGCCATCCTTATCTCTGTCTGTCTGTCTGTCTGTCTTATCCCCTGGAACTTGAGATGGGCCACCATATAGTTGCTGGTAGTTGATCCCACGTTCTCTGGAAGAAGAGACAATGCTGTTAATTGTTGAGCCCTTTCAGTGGGCCCACCCATCTTTAAATTTTTAGAAATATATGTGAGGCTGTGTTTATGTACATCATATGAAGACCATAAGAGGGATTTAGATTCTCCAGAAGATGAGACCCTCTTCTAGAGTGTCTGAAGACAGCTACAGTGTACTTATATCTAATAAATACATAAATAAAAATAAATAAATAAATAAACATTTTTTCAACAGTATAATAAAGAAAGAAAGACCAGGCACGCCTGCCATCCTTATCTCTGTCTGTCTGTCTGTCTGTCTGATCCCCTGGAACTGGAGATGGGCCACCATATAGTTGCTGGTAGTTCATCCCAGGTTCTCTGGAAGAGGAGACAATGCTGTTAATTGTTGAGCCCTTTCTTTAGTGACCCCACCCATCTTTAAATTTTTAGAAGTATATGTGAGGCTGTGTTTATGTACATCATATGCAGACCATAAGAGGGATTTAGATTCTCCAGAATCTGACACCCTCTTCTGGAGTGTCTGAAGACAGCTACAGTGTACTTATTCTAATAAATACATAAATAAATAAATAAATAAATAAATAAATAAATAAATAAATAAACTTTTTTTAAAATTGATAAGAAAAAAAGAAATACCAGGCAGGCCTGCCATCCTTATCTCTGTCTGTCTGTCTATCTGTCTTTCTGATTCCCTGGACCTGGAAATGGGCCACCATATAGTTGCTGGTAGTTGATCTCAGGTTCTCTGGAAGAGGAGACAATGCTGTTAATTGTTGAGCCCTTTCAGTGGCCCCACCCATCTTTAAATTTTTGGAAGTAAATGTGAGTCTGTGTTTATGTACATCATATGCAGACCATAAGAGGGATTTAGATTTTCCAGAATCTGACAACCTCTTCTGGAGTGTCTGAAGACCTCTACAGTGTACTTATATCTAATAAATACATAAATAAATAAATAAACATTTTTTCAAAAAGGATAAGAAAGAAAGAACAACCAGGCAGGCCTGCCATCCTTGTCTGTTTGTCTGTCTGTCTGTCTGATCCCCTGAAACTGGTGATTGGCCACCATATTTTTGCTGGTAGTTGATCCCAGGTTCTCTGTAAGAGGAGACAATGCTGTTAATTGTTGAGCCCTTCAGTGGCCCCACCCATCTTTAAATTTTTAGAAGTATATGTGAGGCTTTGTTTATGTACATCATATGCAGACCTTAAGAGGGATTTATATTCTCCAGAATCTGACACCCTCTTCTGGAGTATCTGAAGGCAGCTACAGGGTACTTATATCTAATAAATAAATGAATAAATAAATAAATAAATAAACATTTTTTAAAAGGATAAGAAAAAATGAAAGACCAGGCAGGCCTGCCATCCTTATCTCTGTCTGTCTGTCTGTCTCTCTGTCTGATCCCCTGGAACTGGAGATGGGCAACCATATAGTTGCTTGTAGTTGATCCCAGGTTCTCTGGAAGAGGAGACAATGCTCTTAATTATTGAGCCCTTTCAGTGGCCCCACCCATCTTTAAATTTTTAGAAGTATATGTGAGGCTGTGTTTATGTACATCATATGCAGACCATAAGAGGGATTTAGATTCTCCAGAATCTGACACCCTCTACTGGAGTGTCTGAAGACAGCTACAGTGTACTTATATCTAAAAAATACATAAATAAATAAATAAATAAATAAATAAATAAATAAATAAACATTTTTAAAAAAGGATAAGAAAGAAAGAAAGACCAGGCAGGCCTGCCATCCATATCTCTGTCTGTGTGTCTGTCTGTCTGTCTGTCTGATCCCTGAGAACTAGAAATGAGCCACCATATAGTTGATGGTAGTTGATCCCAGGTTCTCTGGAAGAGGAGATAATGCTGATAATTGTTGAGCCCTTTCAGTGGCCACACCCTTCATTAAATTTTTTAAATTATATCTGAGGCTGTGTTTATGTACATCATATGCAGACCAGAAGATCGTTTTAGATTTTTCAGAATCTGACACCGTCTACTGGAGTGTCTGAAGACA
Source organism: Mus caroli (assembly GCF_978045245.1). NCBI lineage: Eukaryota > Metazoa > Chordata > Mammalia > Rodentia > Muridae > Mus > Mus caroli. The sequence goes on along the minus strand of NW_028227569.1, from coordinate 28,388 downwards.
GCTACAGTGTACTTATATCTAATAAATACATAAATAAATAAATTAATAAATAAATAAACATTTTTTATAAAGGATAAGAAAGAAAGAAAAATCAGGCAGGCCTGCCATCCGTATCTCTGTCTGTCTGTCTGAAACTTTGGAACTGGATATGGGCCACCATATAGTTGCTGGTAGTTGATCCCAGGTTCTCTGGAAGAGGAGACAATGATGTTAATTGTTAAGCCCTTTCAGTGGTCCCACCCATCTTTAAATTTTTAGAATTATACGTGAGGCTGTGTTTATGTACATCATATGCAGACCATAAGAGGGATTTAGATTCTCCAGAATCTGACACACTCTTCTGGAGTGTCTGAACAGCTACAGTGTACTTATATCTAATAAATACATAAATACATAAAAAATAAATAAATAAACATTTTTTAAACAGGATAAGTAAGAAAGAAAGACCTGGCCGGCCTGCCATCCTTATCTCTGTCTGTCTGTCTGTCTGTCTGATCCCCTGGAACTGCAGATGGGCCACCATATAGTTGCTGGTAGTTGATCCCAGGTTCTCTGGAAGTGTAGACAGTGATGGTAATTGTTGAGCCCTTTCAGTGGTCCCACCTTTCTTTAAATTTTTAGAAGTATATGTGAGGCTGTGTTTATGTACATCATATGCAGACCATAAGAGGGATTTAGATTCTCTAGAATCTGACACCCTCTTCTGGAGTGTCTGAAGACGGCTACAGTGTACTTATATCTAATAAATACATAAATAAATAAATAAATAAATAAATAAATAAATAAATAAATAAACATTTTTTATAAAGGATAAGAAATAAAGAAAGACCAGGCAGGCCTGCCATCCTTATCTCTGTCTGTCTATCTCTCTGTCTTTCTGATCCACTGGAACTGGAGATGAGCCACCATATAGTTGCTGGTAGTTGATCCCAGGTTCTCTGGAAGATGAGACAATGCTGTTAATTGTTGAGCCCTCTCAGTGGCCCCACACATCTTTAAATTTTTAGAAGTATACATGAGTCTGTGTTTATGTACATCATATGCAGGCCATAAGAGGGATTTAGATTCTCCAGAATCTGACACCCTCTTCTGGAGTGTCTGAAGACAGCTACAGTTAACTTATATCTAATAAATACATAAATAAATAAATAAGTAAACATTTTTTCAAAAGGATAAGAAAGAACGAAAGACCAGGCAGTCTTGCCATCCTTATCTCTGTCTGTCTGACTGTCTGTGTGTCTGATCCCCTGGAACTGGAGATGGGCCACCATATAGTTGCTGGTAGTTGAGCCGAGGTTCTCTGGAAGAGGAGACAATGCTGTTCATTGTTGAGCCCTTTCAATGGCCCCACCCATTTTTAAATATTTAGAACTGTAAGTTAGGCTGTGTTTATGTACATCATATGCAGACCATAAGAGGGATTTAGATTCTACAGAACCAGACACCCACTTCTGGAGTGTCTAAGACAGCTACAGTGTACTTATATCTAATAAATACATGAATAAATAAATAAATAAACATTTTTTAAAAAGTATAAGAAAGAAAGAAAGACCAGGCAGGCCTGCCATCCTTATCTCTGTCTGTCTGTCTGTCTGTCTGATCCCCTGGAACTGTAGATGGGCCACCATAAAGTTGCTGGTAGTTGATCCCAGGTTCTCTGGAAGAGGAGATAATGCTGTTAATTGTTGAGCCCTTTCAGTGGCCCCACCCTTCATTAAATTTTAGAAGTATATCTGAGGCTGTGTTTATGTACATCATATGCAGACCATAAGATGGTTTTAGATTCTTCAGAATCTGACACCCTCTACTGGAGTGTCTGAAGACAGCTACAGTGTACTTATATCTAATAAATACATACATAAATAAATTAATAATTAAATAAACATTTTTTAAAAAGGATAAGAAAGAAAGAAAAATCATGCAGGCCTGCCATCCTTATCACTGTCTGTCTGTCTGTCTGTCTGTCTGATCCTCTGGAACTGGATATGGGCCACCATATATTTGCTGGTAGTTTTTCCCAGGTTCTCTGGAAGAGGAGACAATGTTGTGAATTGTTGAGCCCTTTCAGTGGCCCCAACCATCTTTAAATTTTTATTGGTAAATGTGAGGCTGTATTTATGTACATCATATGCAGACCATAAGAGTGATTTAAATTCTCCAGAATCTGACACCCTCTTCTGGAGTGTCTGAAGACAGCTACAGTGTACTTATATCTAATAAATAAATAAATAAATAAATAAATAAATAAATAAATAAATAAATAAACATTTTTTAAACAGGATAAGTAAGAAAGAAAGACCAGGCAGGCCTGCCATCCTTATCTCTGTCTGTCTGTCTGTCTGTCTGATCCCTGGAACTGCAGATGGGCCACCATATAGTTGCTGGTAGTTGATCCCAGGTTCTCTGGAAGAGGAGACAAGCTGTTAATTGTTGAGCCCATTCTTTGGCCCCACCCATCTTTAAATTTTTAGAAGTATACTTGAGTCTGTGTTTATGTACATCATATGCAGACCATAAGAGGTATTTAGATTCTCCAGAATCTCACACCCTCTTCTGGAGTGTCTGAAGACAGCTACAGTGTACTTATATCTAATAAATAAATAAATAAATAAATTAATTAATTAATTAATAAGTAAACATTTTTTCAAATGGATAAGAAAGAAAGAAAGACCAGGCAGGCCTGCCATCCTCATTTCTGTCTGTCTGTCTGTCTCTCTATATGATCCTTTGGAACTGAAGTTAGGCCACTATATAGTTGCTGGTAGTTGATCCCAGGTTCTCTGGAAGAGGAGACAATGCTGTTAATTGTTGAGCCCTTTCAGTGGCCCCACCCATCTTTAAATTTTTAGAAGTATATCTGAGGCTGTGTTTATGTACATCATATGCAGACCATAAGATGGTTTTAGATTCTTCAGAATCTGACACCCTCTTCTGGAGTGTCTGTAGATAGCTACAGAGTACTTATATATAATAAATACATAAATAAATAAACATTTTTTAAAAGGAAAAGAAAGAAAGAAAGACCTGGCAGGCCTGCCATTCTTATCTCTGTCTGTCTGTCTGTCTGTCTCTCTGATCCTCTGGTACTGGATATGGGCCACCATATAGTTGCTGGTAGTTTATCTCAGGTTCTCTGGAAGAGGAGACAATGCTGTAAATTATTGAGCCCTTTCAGTGGCCCCACACTTCATTAAATTTTTATAAGTATATCTGAGGCTGTGTTTATGTACATCATATTCAGACCATAAGAGTGATTTAGATTCTCCAGAAACTGACACCCTCTTCTGGAGTGTCTGAAGACAGCTACAGTGTACGTAAATATAATAAATACATGAATAAATAAATAAATAAACATTTTTTAAAAAGGATAAGAAAGAAAGAAACACCAGGAAGTCCTGCCATCCTTATCTCTGTCTGTCTGTCTGTCTATCTATATGATCCTTTGGAACTGGAGATAGGCCACCATATAGTTGCTGGTAGTTGATCCCAGGTTCTCTGGAAGAGGAGACAATGCTGTTAATTGTTGAGCCCTTTCAGTGGCCCCACCCATCTTTAAATTTTTAGAAGGGTATGTGAGACTGTGTTTATGTACATCATATGCAGACCATAAGAGGGATTTAGATTCTCCAGAATCTGACACCCTCTTCTGTATTTTCTGAAGACAGTTACAGTGTACTTATATCTAATAAATAAATAAATAAATAAATAAATAAATAAACATTTTTTAAAAAGGATAAGACAGAAAGAAAGACCAGGAAAGCCTGCCACCCTTATCTCTGTCTGTCTGTCTGTCTGTGTGATACCCTAGAACTGGAGATGGGCAACCATATAGTTGCTGGTAGTTTATCCAAGGTTCTCTGGAAGAGGAGACAATGCTGTTAATTGTTGAGCCCTTTCTGTGGCCCCACCCATCTTTAAAATTTTAGAAGTATATGTGAGGCTGTGTTTATGTACATCATATGCAGACCATAAGAGGGATTTAGATTCTCCAGAATCTGACACCCTCTTCTGGAGTGTCTGAAGACAGCTACAGTTTACTTATATCTAATAAATACATCAATAAATAAATAAATAAATAAATAAATAAGTAAATAAATGAATAAATAAATAAATAAATAAATAAATAAATAAATAAATAAACATTTTTTTAAAAAGGATAAGAAAGTAAGAAAGACCGGGCAGGCCTGCCACCCTTATCTCTGTCTGTCTGTCTGTCTGTCTGTCTGTCTGATACCCAGGAACTGTAGATGGGCCACCATAGTGTTGCTGGTAGTTGATCCCAGGTTCTCTGGAAGAGGATACAATGCTGTTAATTGTTGAGCCCTTTCAGTGGCGCCACCCATCTTTAAATATTTAGAAGTATATGTGAGGCTGTGTTTATGTACATCTTATGCAGACCATAAATGTGATTTAGATTCTCCAGAATCTGACACCCTCTTCTGGAGTGTCTGAAGACAGCTACAGTGTACTTATATCAAATAAATAAATAAATAAATAAATAAATAAATAAATAAATAAACATTTTTTAAAAAGGATAAGACAGAAAGAAAGACCAGGCAAGCCTGCCACCCTTATCTCTGTCTGTCTGTCTGTCTGTGTGATACCCTAGAACTGGAGATGGGCCACCATATAGTTGCTGGTAGTTTATCCAAGGTTCTCTGGAAGAGGAGACAATGCTGTTAATTGTTGAGCCCTTTCTGTGGCCCCACCCATCTTTAAAATTGTAGAAGTATATGTGAGGCTGTGTTTATGTACATCATATGCAGACCATAAGAGGGATTTAGATTCTCCAGAATCTGACACCCTCTTCTGGAGTGTCTGAAGACAGCTACAGTTTACTCATATCTAATAAATACATAAATAAATAAATAAATAAATAAATAAATAAATGAATAAATAAATAAATAAATAAATAAATAAATAAATAAACAAACATTTTTTTAAAAAGGATAAGAAAGTAAGAAAGACCGGGCAGGCCTGCCACCCTTATCTCTGTCTGTCTGTCTGTCTGTCTGTCTGATACCCTGGAACTGTAGATGGGCCACCATAGTGTTGCTGGTAGTTGATCCCAGGTTCTCTGGAAGAGGATTCAATGCTGTTAATTGTTGAGCCCTTTCAGTGGCGCCACCCATCTTTAAATATTTAGAAGTATATGTGAGGCTGTGTTTATGTACATCTTATGCAGACCATAAATGTGATTTAGATTCTCCAGAATCTGACACCCTCTTCTGGAGTGTCTGAAGACAGCTACAGTGTACTTATATCAAATAAATAAATAAATAAATAAATAAATAAATAAATAAATAAATAAACATTTTTTAAACAGGATAAGAAAGAAAGAAAAACCAGGCATGCCTGCCATCCTTATCTCTGTCTGTCTTTCTGTCTGTCTACAGTCTGTCTGATCCCCTTGGACTCGAGATGGGCCACCATATAGTTGCTGGTAGTTGATCCCAGGTTCTCTGGAAGAGGAGACAATGCTGTTAATTTTTGAGCACTTTCAGTGGCCCCACCCATCTTTAAATTTTTAGAAGTATATGTGAGGCTGTGTTCATGTACATCATATGCAGACCATAAGAGGGATATAGATTCTCCAGAATCTGACACCCTCTTCTGGAGAGTCTGAAGACAGCTACAGTGTACTTATATCTGATAAATAAATAAATAAATAAATAAATAAATAAATAAACATTTTTTAAAAGGATAAGAAAGAAAGAAAAATCAGGCAGGCCTGCCATCCTTATCTCTGTCTGTCTGTCTGTCTGTCTTATCCCCTGGAACTTGAGATGGGCCACCATATAGTTGCTGGTAGTTGATCCCAAGTTCTCTGGAAGAAGAGACAATGCTGTTAATTGTTGAGCCCTTTCAGTGGGCCCACCCATCTTTAAATTTTTAGAAGTATATGTGAGGCTGTGTTTATGTACATCATATGAAGACCATAAGAGGGATTTAGATTCTCCAGAAGATGAGACCCTCTTCTAGAGTGTCTGAAGACAGCTACAGTGTACTTATTTCTAATAAATACATAAATAAATAAATAAATAAATAAATAAATAAATAAATAAATAAATAAATAAACATTTTTTTAAAGTATAAGAAAGAAAGAAAGACCAGGCAGGCCTCCATCCTTATCTCTGTCTCTCTGTCTGTCTGTCTGATACGCTGGAACTGGAGATGGGCCACCATATAGTTGCTGGTAGTTTATCCAATGTTATCTGGAAGAGGAGACAATGCTGTTAATTGTTGAGCCCTCTCAGTGGCCCCACCCATCTTTAAATATTTAGAGGTAAATGTGAGGCTGTATTTATGTACATCATATGCAGACCATAAGAGTGATTTAAATTCTCCAGAATCTGACACCCTCTTCTGGAGTGTCTGAAGACAGCTACAGTGTACTTATATCTAATAAATACATAAATATATAAATAAATAAATAAATAAACATTTTTTAAACAGGATAAGTAAGAAAGAAAGACCAGGCAGGCCTGCCATCCTTATCTCTGTCTGTCTGTCTGTCTGTCTGATCCCTGGAACTGCAGATGGGCCACCATATAGTTGCTGGTAGTTGATCCCAGGTTCTCTGGAAGAGGAGACAACGCTGTTAATTGTTGAGCCCATTCTTTGGCCCCACCCATCTTTAAATTTTTAGAAGTATATGTGAGTCTGTGTTTATGTACATCATATGCAGACCATAAGAGGTATTTAGATTCTCCTGAATCTCACACCCTCTTCTGGAGTGTCTGAAGACAGCTACAGTGTACTTATATCTAATAAATAAATAAATAAATAAATAAATAAATAAATTAATTAATTAATTAATAAGTAAACATTTTTTCAAATGGATAAGAAAGAAAGAAAGACCAGGCAGGCCTGCCATCCTCATTTCTGTCTGTCTGTCTGTCTCTCTATATGATCCTTTGGAACTGAAGATAGGTCACCATATAGTTGCTGGTAGTTGATCCCAGGTTCTCTGGAAGAGGAGACAATGCTGTTAATTGTTGAGCCCTTTCAGTGGCCCCACCCATCTTTAAATTTTTAGAAGTATATCTGAGGCTGTGTTTATGTACATCATATGCAGACCATAAGATGGTTTTAGATTCTTCAGAATCTGACACCCTCTTCTGGAGTGTCTGTAGATATCTACAGAGTACTTATATATAATAAATACATAAATAAATAAACATTTTTTAAAAAGGACAAGAAAGAAAGAAAGACCTGGCAGGCCTGCCATCCTTATCTCTGTCTGTCTGCCTGTCTGTCTGTCTGATCCTCTGGTACTGGATATGGGCCACCATATAGTTGCTGGTAGTTTATCCAAGGTTCTCTGGAAGAGGAGACAATGCTGTAAATTATTGAGCTCTTTCAGTGGCCCCACCCTTCATTAAATTTTTATAAGTATATCTGAGGCTGTGTTTATGTACATCATATTCAGACCATAAGAGTGATTTAGATTCTCCAGAAACTGACACCCTCTTCTGGAGTGTCTGAAGACAGCTACAGTGTACGTAAATATAATAAATACATGAATAAATAAATAAATAAACATTTTTTAAAAAGGATAAGAAAGAAAGAAACACCAGGAAGTCCTGCCATTCTTATCTCTGTCTGTCTGTCTGTCTATCTATATGATCCTTTGGAACTGGAGATAGGCCACCATATAGTTGCTGGTAGTTGATCCCAGGTTCTCTGGAAGAGGAGACAATGCTGTTAATTGTTGAGCCCTTTCAGTGGCCCCACCCATCTTTAAATTTTTAGAAGGGTATGTGAGGCTGTGTTTATGTACATCATATGCAGACCATAAGAGGGATTTAGATTCTCCAGAATCTGACACCCTCTTCTGTATTTTCTGAAGACAGCTACAGTGTACTTATATCTAATAAATACATAAATAAATAAATAAATAAATAAATAAATAAATAAATAAATAAATAAATAAACATTTTTTAAAAAGGATAAGACAGAAAGAAAGACCAGGAAAGCCTGCCACCCTTATCTCTGTCTGTCTGTCTGTCTGTGTGATACCCTAGAACTGGAGATGGGCCACCATATAGTTGCTGGTAGTTTATCCAAGGTTCTCTGGAAGAGGAGACAATGCTGTTAATTGTTGAGCCCTTTCTGTGGCTCCACCCATCTTTAAAATTTTAGAAGTATATGTGAGGCTGTGTTTATGTACATCATATGCAGACCATTAGAGGGATTTAGATTCTCCAGAATCTGACACCCTCTTCTGGAGTGTCTGAAGACAGCTACAGTTTACTTATATCTAATAAATACATAAATAAATAAATAAATAAATGAATAAATAAATAAATAAATAAACATTTTTTTAAAAGGATAAGAAAGTAAGAAAGACCGGGCAGCCCTGCCACCCTTATCTCTGTCTGTCTGTCTGTCTGTCTGTCTGATACCCTGGAACTGTAGATGGGCCACCATAGTGTTGCTGGTAGTTGATCCCAGGTTCTCTGGAAGAGGATACAATGCTGTTAATTGTTGAGCCCTTTCAGTGGCGCCACCCATCTTTAAATATTTAGAAGTATATGTGAGGCTGTGTTTATGTACATCTTATGCAGACCATAAATGTGATTTAGATTCTCCAGAATCTGACACCCTCTTCTGGAGTGTCTGAAGACAGCTACAGTGTACTTATATTAAATAAATAAATAAATAAATAAATAAATAAATAAATAAATAAACATTTTTTAAACAGGATAAGAAAGAAAGAAAGACCAGGCACGCCTGCCATCCTTATCTCTGTCTGTCTTTCTGTCTGTCTACAGTCTGTCTGATCCCCTTGGACTCGAGATGGGCCACCATATAGTTGCTGGTAGTTGATCCCAGGTTCTCTGGAAGAGGAGACAATGCTGTTAATTTTTGAGCCCTTTCAGTGGCCCCACCCATCTTTAAATTTTTAGAAGTATATGTGAGGCTGTGTTCATGTACATCATATGCAGACCATAAGAGGGATATAGATTCTCCAGAATCTGACACCCTCTTCTGGAGAGTCTGAAGACAGCTACAGTGTACTTATATCTGATAAATAAATAAATAAATAAATAAATAAATAAATAAACAAATAAATAAACATTTTTTATAAGGATAAGAAAGAAAGAAAAATCAGGCAGGCCTGCCATCCTTATCTCTGTCTGTCTGTCTGTCTGTCTTATCCCCTGGAACTTGAGATGGGCCACCATATAGTTGCTGGTAGTTGATCCCACGTTCTCTGGAAGAAGAGACAATGCTGTTAATTGTTGAGCCCTTTCAGTGGGCCCACCCATCTTTAAATTTTTAGAAATATATGTGAGGCTGTGTTTATGTACATCATATGAAGACCATAAGAGGGATTTAGATTCTCCAGAAGATGAGACCCTCTTCTAGAGTGTCTGAAGACAGCTACAGTGTACTTATATCTAATAAATACATAAATAAAAATAAATAAATAAATAAACATTTTTTCAACAGTATAATAAAGAAAGAAAGACCAGGCACGCCTGCCATCCTTATCTCTGTCTGTCTGTCTGTCTGTCTGATCCCCTGGAACTGGAGATGGGCCACCATATAGTTGCTGGTAGTTCATCCCAGGTTCTCTGGAAGAGGAGACAATGCTGTTAATTGTTGAGCCCTTTCTTTAGTGACCCCACCCATCTTTAAATTTTTAGAAGTATATGTGAGGCTGTGTTTATGTACATCATATGCAGACCATAAGAGGGATTTAGATTCTCCAGAATCTGACACCCTCTTCTGGAGTGTCTGAAGACAGCTACAGTGTACTTATTCTAATAAATACATAAATAAATAAATAAATAAATAAATAAATAAATAAATAAATAAATAAACTTTTTTTAAAATTGATAAGAAAAAAAGAAATACCAGGCAGGCCTGCCATCCTTATCTCTGTCTGTCTGTCTATCTGTCTTTCTGATTCCCTGGACCTGGAAATGGGCCACCATATAGTTGCTGGTAGTTGATCTCAGGTTCTCTGGAAGAGGAGACAATGCTGTTAATTGTTGAGCCCTTTCAGTGGCCCCACCCATCTTTAAATTTTTGGAAGTAAATGTGAGTCTGTGTTTATGTACATCATATGCAGACCATAAGAGGGATTTAGATTTTCCAGAATCTGACAACCTCTTCTGGAGTGTCTGAAGACCTCTACAGTGTACTTATATCTAATAAATACATAAATAAATAAATAAACATTTTTTCAAAAAGGATAAGAAAGAAAGAACAACCAGGCAGGCCTGCCATCCTTGTCTGTTTGTCTGTCTGTCTGTCTGATCCCCTGAAACTGGTGATTGGCCACCATATTTTTGCTGGTAGTTGATCCCAGGTTCTCTGTAAGAGGAGACAATGCTGTTAATTGTTGAGCCCTTCAGTGGCCCCACCCATCTTTAAATTTTTAGAAGTATATGTGAGGCTTTGTTTATGTACATCATATGCAGACCTTAAGAGGGATTTATATTCTCCAGAATCTGACACCCTCTTCTGGAGTATCTGAAGGCAGCTACAGGGTACTTATATCTAATAAATAAATGAATAAATAAATAAATAAATAAACATTTTTTAAAAGGATAAGAAAAAATGAAAGACCAGGCAGGCCTGCCATCCTTATCTCTGTCTGTCTGTCTGTCTGTCTGATCTCCTGGAACTGGAAATGGGCCACAATATAGTTGCTGGTAGTTGATCCCAGGTTCTCTGGAAGAGGAGACAATGCTGTTAATTGTTGAGCCCTTTCAGTGGCCCCACTCATCTTTAAATTTTTAGAAGTGTATGTGAGGCTGTGTTTATGTACAACATAGGCAGACTATAAGAGGGATTTAGATTCTCCAGAATCTGACACCCTCTTCTGGAGTGTCTGAAGACAGCTACAGTGTACTTATGTCTAATAAATAAATAAATAAATAAATAAATAAATAAATAAATAAATAAATAAATAAATAAATATTTAAAAAAAAATGATAAGAAAAAAAGAAAGACCAGGCAGGGCCTGCCATCCTTTTCTCTGTCTGTCTGTCTGTCTTTCTGATCTCCTGGAACTGGAGATGGGCCACCATATAGTTGCTGGTAGTTGATCCCAGGTTCTCTGGAAGAGGAGACAATGCTGTTAATTGTTGAGCCCTTTCAGTGGCCCCACTCATCTTTAAATTTTTAGAGGTGTATGTGAGGCTGTGTTTATGTACATCATATGCAGACAATAAGAGGGATTTAGATTCTCCAGAATATGACACCCTCTTCTGGAGTGTCTGAAGATAGCTACAGTGTACTTATATCTAATAAATAAATAAATAAATAAATAAATAAATAAATAAACATTTTTTAAAAAGGATAAGAAAGAAAGAAAGACCAGGCAGGCCTTCCATCCTTATCTCTGTCTGTCTGTCTGTCTCTCTGTCTGATCCCCTGGAACTGGAGATGGGCAACCATATAGTTGCTTGTAGTTGATCCCAGGTTCTCTGGAAGAGGAGACAATGCTCTTAATTATTGAGCCCTTTCAGTGGCCCCACCCATCTTTAAATTTTTAGAAGTATATGTGAGGCTGTGTTTATGTACATCATATGCAGACCATAAGAGGGATTTAGATTCTCCAGAATCTGACACCCTCTACTGGAGTGTCTGAAGACAGCTACAGTGTACTTATATCTAAAAAATACATAAATAAATAAATAAATAAATAAATAAATAAATAAATAAATAAACATTTTTAAAAATGGATAAGAAAGAAAGAAAGACCAGGCAGGCATGCCATCCTTATCCTTGTCTGTTTCTCTGTCTGTCTGTCTGATCCCCTGGAACTGGAGATGGGCCACCATATAGTTGATGGTAGTTGATCCCAGGTTCTCTGGAGAGGAGATAATGCTGTTAATTGTTGAGCCCTTTCAGTGGTCCCACCCATCTTTAAATTTTTAGAAGTATATGTGAGTCTCTGTTTATGTATATCATATGCAGACCATAACAAGGATTTAGATTCTCCAGAATCTGACACCCTCTACTGGAGTGTCTGAAGACAGCTACAGTGTAATTATATCAAATAAATTCATAAATAAACAAATAAACATTTTTTAAAAAGGATAATAAAGAAAGAGAGACCAGGCAGGCCTGCCATCCTTGTCTGTCTGTCTATCTGTCTGATCCCCGGAACTGGAGATGGGCCACCATATAATTGCTGGTAGTTGATCCCAGGTTCTCTGGAAGAGGAGACAATGCTGTTAATTGTTGAGCCCTTTCAGTGGCCCCACCCATCTTTAAGTTTTTAGAGGTATATGTGAGGCTGTGTTTATGTACATCATATGCAGATCATAAGAGGGATATAGATTATCCAGAATCTGACACCCTCTTCGGGAGTGTTTGAAGACAGCTACCGTGTACTTTTATCTAATAAATACATACATAAATTAATAAACATTTTTAAAAAGGATAAGAAAGAAAGAAAGAAAGACCAGGCAGGCCTGCCACCTTGTCTGTCTGTCTGTCTGTCTGTCTCTCTATCTGTCAGATCCCCTGGAACTGGAGATGGGCCACCATATAGTTGCTGGTAGTTGATCCCAGGTACTCTGGAAGAGGAGACAATGCTGTTAGTTGTTGAGCCCTTTCAGTAGCCCCACCCATCTTTAAATTTTTAGAAGTATATGTGAGGCTGTGTTTATGTACATCATATGCAGACCATAAGAGGGATTTATATTCTCCAGAATCTGACACCCTCTTCTGGAGTGTCTGAAGACAGCTACAGTGTACTTATATCAAATAAATACATAAATAAATAAATAAATAAATAAATAAATAAATAAATAAATAAATAAATAAATAAATAAATAAACATTTTTTAAACAGGATAAGAAAGAAAGAAAAACCAGGCATGCCTGCCATCCTTATCTCTGTCTGTCTTTCTGTCTGTCTACAGTCTGTCTGATCCCCTTGGACTCGAGATGGGCCACCATATAGTTGCTGGTAGTTGATCCCAGGTTCTCTGGAAGAGGAGACAATGCTGTTAATTTTTGAGCCCTTTCAGTGGCCCCACCCATCTTTAAATTTTTAGAAGTATATGTGAGGCTGTGTTCATGTACATCATATGCAGACCATAAGAGGGATATAGATTCTCCAGAATCTGACACCCTCTTCTGGAGAGTCTGAAGACAGCTACAGTGTACTTATATCTGATAAATAAATAAATAAATAAATAAATAAATAAATAAACAAATAAACAAATAAATAAACATTTTTTAAAAGGATAAGAAAGAAAGAAAAATCAGGCAGGCCTGCCATCCTTATCTCTGTCTGTCTGTCTGTCTGTCTTATCCCCTGGAACTTGAGATGGGCCACCATATAGTTGCTGGTAGTTGATCCCAAGTTCTCTGGAAGAAGAGACAATGCTGTTAATTGTTGAGCCCTTTCAGTGGGCCCACCCATCTTTAAATTTTTAGAAGTATATGTGAGGCTGTGTTTATGTATATCATATGAAGACCATAAGAGGGATTTAGATTCTCCAGAAGATGAGACCCTCTTCTAGAGTGTCTGAAGACAGCTACAGTGTACTTATTTCTAATAAATACATAAATAAATAAATAAATAAATAAATAAATAAATAAATAAATAAACATTTTTTTAAAGTATAAGAAAGAAAGAAAGACCAGGCAGGCCTCCATCCTTATCTCTGTCTCTCTGTCTGTCTGTCTGATACGCTGGAACTGGAGATGGGCCACCATATAGTTGCTGGTAGTTTATCCAATGTTATCTGGAAGAGGAGACAATGCTGTTAATTGTTGAGCCCTCTCAGTGACCCCACCCATCTTTAAATATTTAGAGGTAAATGTGAGGCTGTATTTATGTACATCATATGCAGACCATAAGAGTGATTTAAATTCTCCAGAATCTGACACCCTCTTCTGGAGTGTCTGAAGACAGCTACAGTGTACTTATATCTAATAAATACATAAATATATAAATAAATAAATAAATAAACATTTTTTAAACAGGATAAGTAAGAAAGAAAGACCAGGCAGGCCTGCCATCCTTATCTCTGTCTGTCTGTCTGTCTGTCTGATCCCTGGAACTGCAGATGGGCCACCATATAGTTGCTGGTAGTTGATCCCAGGTTCTCTGGAAGAGGAGACAACGCTGTTAATTGTTGAGCCCATTCTTTGGCCCCACCCATCTTTAAATTTTTAGAAGTATATGTGAGTCTGTGTTTATGTACATCATATGCAGACCATAAGAGGTATTTAGATTCTCCTGAATCTCACACCCTCTTCTGGAGTGTCTGAAGACAGCTACAGTGTACTTATATCTAATAAATAAATAAATAAATTAATTAATTAATTAATTAATTAATTAATTAATTAATAAGTAAACATTTTTTCAAATGGATAAGAAAGAAAGAAAGACCAGGCAGGCCTGCCATCCTCATTTCTGTCTGTCTGTCTGTCTCTCTATATGATCCTTTGGAACTGAAGATAGGTCACCATATAGTTGCTGGTAGTTGATCCCAGGTTCTCTGGAAGAGGAGACAATGCTGTTAATTGTTGAGCCCTTTCAGTGGCCCCACCCATCTTTAAATTTTTAGAAGTATATCTGAGGCTGTGTTTATGTACATCATATGCAGACCATAAGATGGTTTTAGATTCTTCAGAATCTGACACCCTCTTCTGGAGTGTCTGTAGATATCTACAGAGTACTTATATATAATAAAACATAAATAAATAAACATTTTTTAAAAAGGACAAGAAAGAAAGAAAGACCTGGCAGGCCTGCCATCCTTATCTCTGTCTGTCTGCCTGTCTGTCTGTCTGATCCTCTGGTACTGGATATGGGCCACCATATAGTTGCTGGTAGTTTATCCAAGGTTCTCTGGAAGAGGAGACAATGCTGTAAATTATTGAGCTCTTTCAGTGGCCCCACCCTTCATTAAATTTTTATAAGTATATCTGAGGCTGTGTTTATGTACATCATATTCAGACCATAAGAGTGATTTAGATTCTCCAGAAACTGACACCCTCTTCTGGAGTGTCTGAAGACAGCTACAGTGTACGTAAATATAATAAATACATGAATAAATAAATAAATAAACATTTTTTAAAAAGGATAAGAAAGAAAGAAACACCAGGAAGTCCTGCCATTCTTCTCTCTGTCTGTCTGTCTGTCTATCTATATGATCCTTTGGAACTGGAGATAGGCCACCATATAGTTGCTGGTAGTTGATCCCAGGTTCTCTGGAAGAGGAGACAATGCTGTTAATTGTTGAGCCCTTTCAGTGGCCCCACCCATCTTTAAATTTTTAGAAGGGTATGTGAGGCTGTGTTTATGTACATCATATGCAGACCATAAGAGGGATTTAGATTCTCCAGAATCTGACACCCTCTTCTCTATTTTCTAAAGACAGCTACAGTGTACTTATATCTAATAAATACATAAATAAATAAATAAATAAATAAATAAATAAATAAATAAATAAATAAACATTTTTTAAAAAGGATAAGACAGAAAGAAAGACCAGGAAAGCCTGCCACCCTTATCTCTGTCTGTCTGTCTGTCTGTGTGATACCCTAGAACTGGAGATGGGCCACCATATAGTTGCTGGTAGTTTATCCAAGGTTCTCTGGAAGAGGAGACAATGCTGTTAATTGTTGAGCCCTTTCTGTGGCTCCACCCATCTTTAAAATTTTAGAAGTATATGTGAGGCTGTGTTTATGTACATCATATGCAGACCATAAGAGGGATTTAGATTCTCCAGAATCTGACACCCTCTTCTGGAGTGTCTGAAGACAGCTACAGTTTACTTATATCTAATAAATACATAAATAAATAAATAAATAAATGAATAAATAAATAAATAAATAAACATTTTTTTAAAAGGATAAGAAAGTAAGAAAGACCGGGCAGGCCTGCCACCCTTATCTCTGTCTGTCTGTCTGTCTGTCTGTCTGATACCCTGGAACTGTAGATGGGCCACCATAGTGTTGCTGGTAGTTGATCCCAGGTTCTCTGGAAGAGGATACAATGCTGTTAATTGTTGAGCCCTTTCAGTGGCGCCACCCATCTTTAAATATTTAGAAGTATATGTGAGGCTGTGTTTATGTACATCTTATGCAGACCATAAATGTGATTTAGATTCTCCAGAATCTGACACCCTCTTCTGGAGTGTCTGAAGACAGCTACAGTGTACTTATATTAAATAAATAAATAAATAAATAAATAAATAAATAAATAAATAAATAAACATTTTTTAAACAGGATAAGAAAGAAAGAAAGACCAGGCACGCCTGCCATCCTTATCTCTGTCTGTCTTTCTGTCTGTCTACAGTCTGTCTGATCCCCTTGGACTCGAGATGGGCCACCATATAGTTGCTGGTAGTTGATCCCAGGTTCTCTGGAAGAGGAGACAATGCTGTTAATTTTTGAGCCCTTTCAGTGGCCCCACCCATCTTTAAATTTTTAGAAGTATATGTGAGGCTGTGTTCATGTACATCATATGCAGACCATAAGAGGGATATAGATTCTCCAGAATCTGACACCCTCTTCTGGAGAGTCTGAAGACAGCTACAGTGTACTTATATCTGATAAATAAATAAATAAATAAATAAATAAATAAATAAACAAATAAACAAATAAACAAATAAATAAACATTTTTTTATAAGGATAAGAAAGAAAGAAAAATCAGGCAGGCCTGCCATCCTTATCTCTGTCTGTCTGTCTGTCTGTCTTATCCCCTGGAACTTGAGATGGGCCACCATATAGTTGCTGGTAGTTGATCCCACGTTCTCTGGAAGAAGAGACAATGCTGTTAATTGTTGAGCCCTTTCAGTGGGCCCACCCATCTTTAAATTTTTAGAAATATATGTGAGGCTGTGTTTATGTACATCATATGAAGACCATAAGAGGGATTTAGATTCTCCAGAAGATGAGACCCTCTTCTAGAGTGTCTGAAGACAGCTACAGTGTACTTATATCTAATAAATACATAAATAAAAATAAATAAATAAATAAACATTTTTTCAACAGTATAATAAAGAAAGAAAGACCAGGCACGCCTGCCATCCTTATCTCTGTCTGTCTGTCTGTCTGTCTGATCCCCTGGAACTGGAGATGGGCCACCATATAGTTGCTGGTAGTTCATCCCAGGTTCTCTGGAAGAGGAGACAATGCTGTTAATTGTTGAGCCCTTTCTTTAGTGACCCCACCCATCTTTAAATTTTTAGAAGTATATGTGAGGCTGTGTTTATGTACATCATATGCAGACCATAAGAGGGATTTAGATTCTCCAGAATCTGACACCCTCTTCTGGAGTGTCTGAAGACAGCTACAGTGTACTTATTCTAATAAATACATAAATAAATAAATAAATAAATAAATAAATAAATAAATAAATAAACTTTTTTTAAAATTGATAAGAAAAAAAGAAATACCAGGCAGGCCTGCCATCCTTATCTCTGTCTGTCTGTCTATCTGTCTTTCTGATTCCCTGGACCTGGAAATGGGCCACCATATAGTTGCTGGTAGTTGATCTCAGGTTCTCTGGAAGAGGAGACAATGCTGTTAATTGTTGAGCCCTTTCAGTGGCCCCACCCATCTTTAAATTTTTGGAAGTAAATGTGAGTCTGTGTTTATGTACATCATATGCAGACCATAAGAGGGATTTAGATTTTCCAGAATCTGACAACCTCTTCTGGAGTGTCTGAAGACCTCTACAGTGTACTTATATCTAATAAATACATAAATAAATAAATAAACATTTTTTCAAAAAGGATAAGAAAGAAAGAACAACCAGGCAGGCCTGCCATCCTTGTCTGTTTGTCTGTCTGTCTGTCTGATCCCCTGAAACTGGTGATTGGCCACCATATTTTTGCTGGTAGTTGATCCCAGGTTCTCTGTAAGAGGAGACAATGCTGTTAATTGTTGAGCCCTTCAGTGGCCCCACCCATCTTTAAATTTTTAGAAGTATATGTGAGGCTTTGTTTATGTACATCATATGCAGACCTTAAGAGGGATTTATATTCTCCAGAATCTGACACCCTCTTCTGGAGTATCTGAAGGCAGCTACAGGGTACTTATATCTAATAAATAAATGAATAAATAAATAAATAAATAAACATTTTTTAAAAGGATAAGAAAAAATGAAAGACCAGGCAGGCCTGCCATCCTTATCTCTGTCTGTCTGTCTGTCTCTCTGTCTGATCCCCTGGAACTGGAGATGGGCAACCATATAGTTGCTTGTAGTTGATCCCAGGTTCTCTGGAAGAGGAGACAATGCTCTTAATTATTGAGCCCTTTCAGTGGCCCCACCCATCTTTAAATTTTTAGAAGTATATGTGAGGCTGTGTTTATGTACATCATATGCAGACCATAAGAGGGATTTAGATTCTCCAGAATCTGACACCCTCTACTGGAGTGTCTGAAGACAGCTACAGTGTACTTATATCTAAAAAATACATAAATAAATAAATAAATAAATAAATAAATAAACATTTTTAAAAATGGATAAGAAAGAAAGAAAGACCAGGCAGGCATGCCATCCTTATCCTTGTCTGTTTCTCTGTCTGTCTGTCTGATCCCCTGGAACTGGAGATGGGCCACCATATAGTTGATGGTAGTTGATCCCAGGTTCTCTGGAGAGGAGATAATGCTGTTAATTGTTGAGCCCTTTCAGTGGTCCCACCCATCTTTAAATTTTTAGAAGTATATGTGAGTCTCTGTTTATGTATATCATATGCAGACCATAACAAGGATTTAGATTCTCCAGAATCTGACACCCTCTACTGGAGTGTCTGAAGACAGCTACAGTGTAATTATATCAAATAAATTCATAAATAAACAAATAAACATTTTTTAAAAAGGATAATAAAGAAAGAGAGACCAGGCAGGCCTGCCATCCTTGTCTGTCTGTCTGTCTGTCTGATCCCCGGAAATGGAGATGGGCCACCATATAATTGCTGGTAGTTGATCCCAGGTTCTCTGGAAGAGGAGACAATGCTGTTAATTGTTGAGCCCTTTCAGTGGCCCCACCCATCTTTAAGTTTTTAGAGGTATATGTGAGGCTGTGTTTATGTACATCATATGCAGATCATAAGAGGGATATAGATTCTCCAGAATCTGACACCCTCTTCGGGAGTGTTTGAAGACAGCTACCGTGTACTTTTATCTAATAAATACATACATAAATTAATAAACATTTTTAAAAAGGACAAGAAAGAAAGAAAGACCAGGCAGGCCTGCCACCTTGTCTGTCTGTCTGTCTGTCTGTCTCTCTATCTGTCAGATCCCCTGGAACTGGAGATGGGCCACCATATAGTTGCTGGTAGTTGATCCCAGGTACTCTGGAAGAGGAGACAATGCTGTTAGTTGTTGAGCCCTTTCAGTAGCCCCACCCATCTTTAAATTTTTAGAAGTATATGTGAGGCTGTGTTTATGTACATCATATGCAGACCATAAGAGGGATTTATATTCTCCAGAATCTGACACCCTCTTCTGGAGTGTCTGAAGACAGCTACATTGTACTTATATCTAATAAATACATAAATAAATAAATAAATAAATAAATAAATAAATAAATATATACATACATAAATAAATAAACATTTTTTAAAAAGGATAAGAAATAAAGAAAGACCAGGCAGGCCTGCCATCCTTATCTCTGTCTGTCTGTCTGTCTGTCTGATCCACTGGAACGAAAGATGGGCCACCATATAGTTGCTCATTGTTGATCCCAGGTTCTCTGGAAGAGGAGTCAATGCTGTTAATTATTGAGCCCTTTCTGGGGCCCCACCCATCTTTAAATTTTTAGAACTATATGTGAGGCTGTGTTTATGTATATCATATGCAGACCATAAGAGGGATTTATATCCTCCAGAATCTGACACCCTCTTCTGGAGTGACTGAAGACAACTACAGTGTACTTATATGTAATAAATAAATAAATAAATAAATAAATAAATAAATAAATAAATAAACATTTTTTAAAAAGGATCAGAAAGAAAGAAAGAAAGACCAGGCAGGCCTGCCATCCTTATCTCTGTCTATCTGTCTGTCTGTCTGATACCCTGGAACTGGTGGTGGGCCACCATATAGTTGCTGCTAGTTGATCCCAGTTTCTCTGCAAGAGGAGACAATGCTGTTAATTTTTGAGCCCTTTCAGTGGCCCCACCCATCTTTAAATTTTTAGAAGAATTTGTGAGGCTGTGTTTATGTACATCATATGCAGACCATAAGAGGGATTTAGATTTTTCAGAATCTGACACCCTCTTCTGGAGTGTCTGAAGACAGCTAGAGTGTACTTATATCTAATAAATACATAAATAAATAAATAAACATGTTTTAAAAAGGATAAGAAAGAAATAAAAACCAAGCAGGCTTGCCTTCCTTGTCTGTTTGTCTATCTGTCTATCTGATCCCCTGAAACTGGAGATGGGCCACCATATTTTTGCTGGTAGTTGATCCCAGGTTCTCTGGAAGAGGAGACAATGCTGGTATTTGTTGAGCCCTTTAAGTGGCCCCACCCATCTTTAAATTTTTAGAAGTATATGTGAGGCTGTGTTTATATACATCATATGCAGACCATAAGAGGGATTTAGATTCTCCGTAATCTGACACCCTCTTCTGGAGTGTCTGAAGACAGCTACTGTGTACTTATATCTAATAAATACATACATAAATAAATAAATAAATAAACATTTTTTTAAAAGGATAAGAAGGAAAGAAAGACCAGGTAGGCCTGCCATCCTTATCTCTGTCTGTCAGTCTGTCTGTCTGATCCCCTGGAACTAGAGATGGGCCACCATATAGTTGCTTGTAGTTGATCCCAGGTTCTCTGGAAGAGGAGACAATGCTGTTAATTGTTGAGCCCTTTCAGTGGCCCCACCCATCTTTAAATTTTTAGAAGTATATGTGAGGCTGTGTTTATGTACATTGTATGCAGACCATAAGTGGGATTTAGATTCTCCAGAAACTGATACCCTCTTCTGGAGTGTCTGAAGACATCTACAGTGTACTTATATCTAAGAAAGAAAGAAAGAAAGAAAGAAAGAAAGAAAGAAAGAAAGAAAGAAAGAAGGAAAGAAAGAAAGAAAGAAAGAAAGAAAGAAAGAAAGAAAGATGTTTTAAAAAGGATAAGAAAGAATGAAAAACCAGACAGGCCTGCCATTCTAGTCTGTCTGTCTGTCTGTCTGTCTGATCCCCTGGAACTGGAGATGGGCCATTATATAGTTGCTGGTAGTTGATCCCAGGTTCTCTGGAAGAGGAGACAATGCTGTTAATTGTTGAGCCCTTTCAGTGGCCCCACACATCTTTAAATTTTTGGAAGTAATTGTGAGTCTGTGCTTATGTACATCATTTGCAGTCCATAAGAGGGATTTAGATTCTCCAGAATCTGACACCCTCTTCCTCAGTGTCTGAAGACAGCTACAGTGTACTTATATCTAATATACATTAATAAATAAATAAACATTTCTTAAAAAGGATAAGAAAGAAAGAAAGACCAGGCAGGCCTGCCATCCTTATCTCTATCTGTCTGTATGTCTGTCTGTCTGTCTGATCCCCTGGAACTGGAGATGGGCTACCATATAGTTGCTGGTAGTTGAACCCAGGTTCTCTGGAAGAGGAGACAATGCTGTTAATTTTTGAGCAGTAAAGTGGCCCCACCCATCTTAAATTTTTAGAAGTATATGTGAGGCTGTGTTTATGTACCTGTATGCAGACCATAAGAGGGATTTAGATTGTCCAGAATCTGACACCGTCTTCTGGAGTGTCTGAAGACTGCTACCATGTACTTATATCTAATAAATAAATAAATAAATAAATAATCATTTTTTAAAAATTATAAGAAAAAAAGAAAGTCCAGGCAGGCCTGCGTTCCTTAACTCTGTCTGTCTGTCTGTCTGATCCTGGGGAACTGGAGATGGGCCACAATATAGTGGCTGATAGTTGATCCCAGGTTCTCTGGAAGAGGAGACAATGCTGTTAATTGTTGAGCCCTCACCATATTGCAGGTCCTACAAGTATGATTTTTTCAGTGTTTCTCACCATATTCCAGGTACTACTGCGTGATTTTCTCATTTTTCGACTTTTTCAGGGTTTCTCACCATATTGCAAGTCCTACAAGTGTGAATTTCTTATTTTTGGACTTTTTTAGGGTTTCTCACCATATTCCAGCTCCTACAGTGTGTTTTTGTCATTTTTTGTCTTTTTCACGGTTTCTCATCTTATTCCAAGTCCTATATTGTGATTTTCTCATTTTTTGCCTTTTGCAGGGTTTCTCACCATATTGCAGGTACTACAAGTTTGATTTTCTTATTTTTCGAGCTTTCAGGGTTTCTTACCATATTCCAGGTCCTACAGTGTGATTTTCTCATTTTTAGACTTTTTCAGGGTTTCTCACCATATTGGAGGTTCTACAAGTGTGATTTTCTTATTTTTCAACTTTTTCAGGGTTTCTCACCATATTGGAGGTTCTACAAGTGTGATTTTCTTATTTTTCGACTTTTTCAGGGTTTACTCACCATATTCCAGCTTCTACAGTGTATTTTTCTCATTTTTTGACTTTTTCACGGTTTCTCATCATATTCTAAATCCTACAGTGTGAATTTCTCATTTTTGGAATTTTTCAGGGGTTTCTCACCATATTGCAGGTACTACAAGTTTGATTTTCTTATTTTTCGACTGTTTCAGTGTTTCTCACCATATTGCAGGTCCAACTGTGTGATTTTCTCATTTTGAGACTTTTTCAATGTTTCTCACCATATTCCAGCTACTACAGTCTGATTTTCTCATTTTTTACTTTTTCAGGTTTTCTCATCATATTCCAAGTCCTAGAGTGTGATTTTTCCAATTTTTCGACTTTTTCAGAGTTTCTCACCATATTCCAGGTTCCACAGTGTGATTTTATCATTTTTTGACTTTTTCAGGATTGCTCACCATATTCCATCTTCTACATTGTGATTTTCTCATTTTTCAACTTTTTCAGGGTTTCTCATCTTATTCCAAGTCCTACAGTGAAATTTTCTCATTTTCTGACTTTTTCAGGTTGTCTCATCTTATTCCAAGTCCTACAGTGTGATTTTCTCATTTTTCGACTTTTTCAGGGTTTCTCAGCATATTGCAGGTCCTACACGTGTGAATTTCTTATTTTTGGACTTTTTCAGGGTTTCTCACCATATTCCAGGTACTACAGTGTGATTTTCTCATTTTAAGACTTTTTCATGGTCTCTCACAATATTGCATGTCCTACAAGTGTGTATATCTTATTTTTCTACTTTTTAACGGTTTCTCTCCATATTCCATCTCCTACCATGTACATTTGTCATTTTTTGTCTTTTTCACGGTTTCTTATTTTATTCCAAGTCCTACAGTGTGATTTTCTCATTTTTTGACTTTTTCAGGGTTTCTCATCATATTCCAAGTCCTACAGTGTGATTTTCTCATTTTTTGACTTTTTCAGGGTTTCTCATCTTATTCCAAGTCCTAGAGTGTGATTTTTCTAATTTTTCAACTTTTTCAGATTTTATCACCATATTCCTTTTACTACAGTTTGATTTTTCTCATTTTTGACTTTTTCAAGGTTTCTCACCATATTCCATGTCCTAAAGTGTGATTTTCTCATTTTAAGACTTTTTCAGGGTTTCTCACCATATTCCAGGTACTACAGTGTGATTTTCTTATTTTACACTTTTTCAGTGTTTCAGACCAAATTTCAGGACCTACTGCGTGATTTTCTCATTTTTCGACTTTTTCAGGGTTTCTCACCATATTCCAGGTCCTACACTGTGATTTTCTCATTTTTCGACTTTTTCAGGGTTTCTCACCATATTGGAGGTCCTACAAGTGTGGTTTTCTTATTTTTCGACTCTTTCAGGGTTTCTCATCATATCCCAGCTCCTACAGTGTATTATTCTCATTTTTTGACTTTTTCACGGTTTCTCATCATATTCCAAATCCTACAGTGTGATTTTCTCATTTTTGGAATTTTTCAGGGTTTCTCACCATATTGCAGGTACTACAAGTTTGATTTTCTTATTTTTCGACTGTTTCAGTGTTTCTCACCATACTGCATATCCTATTGTGTGATTTTTCTCATTTTTCGTCTTTTTCAGGGTTTCTCATCATATTCCAAGCCCTACAGTCTGATTTTTCTAATTTTTTGACTTTTTCAGAGTTTCTCAACATATTCCAGGTTCTACAGTGTGATTTTTCTAATTTTTTGAATTTTTCAGGGTTGCTCACCATACTCGATCTTCTACAGTGTGATTTTCTCATTTTTCGACTGTTTCAGGGTTTCTCACTATATTGCAGGTCCTACAAGTGTGAATTTCTTATTTTTGGACTTTTTCAGGGTTTCTCATCATATTCCAAGTCCTATAGTGTGATTTTTGCATTTTTCGAATTTTTCAGGGATTCTCTTCATATTCCGGGTCCTACAGTTTGATTTTCTAATTTTTCATGTTTTTCAGGGTTTCTCACCATATCCCAAGTCCTACAGTGTGATTTTCTAATATTAATATTTTTTCAGGGTCTCTCACCATATTGCATATCCTATAAGTGTGTATTTCTTATTTTTGAACTTTTTCAGGGTTTCTCACAATATTCCAGCTCCTACAGTGTGTTTTTGTCATTTTTTTTTCTTTTTCACGGTTTCTCATCTTATTCCAAGTCCTACAGTGTGATTTTCTCATTTTTCGACTTTTTCAGGGTTTCTCACATTATTGCAGGTCCTACAAGTGTGAATTTCTTATTTTTGGACTTTTTCAGGGTTTCTCACCATATTCCAGCTCCTACAGTGTGTTTTTGTCATTTTTTGTCTTTTTCACGGTTTCTCATCATATTCCAAGTCCTATATTGTGATTTTCTCATTTTTTGACTTTTTCAGGGTTTCTCACCATATTGCAAGTCCTACAAGTGTGAATTTCTTATTTTTAAACTTTTTTACGGTTTCTCACCATATTCCAGCTCCTATAGTGTGTTTTTGTCATTTTTTGTCTTTTTCACGGTTTCTCATTTTATTCCAAGTCCTATATTGTGATTTTCTCATTTTTTGCCTTTTGCAGGGTTTCTCACCATATTGCAGGTACTACAAGTTTGATTTTCTTATTTTTCGATCTTTCAGGGTTTCTCACCATATTCCAGGTCCTACAGTGTGATTTTCTCATTTTTTGACTTTTTCAGGGTTTCTCACCATATTGGAGGTTCTACAAGTGTGATTTTCTTATTTTTCAACTTTTTCAGGGTTTCTCACCATATTGGAGGTTCTACAAGTGTGATTTTCTTATTTTTCGACTTTTTCAGGGTTTACTCACCATATTCCAGCTTCTACAGTGTATTTTTCTCATTTTTTGACTTTTTCACGGTGTCTCATCATATTCTAAATCCTACAGTGTGAATTTCTCATTTTTGGAATTTTTCAGGGGGTTCTCACCATATTGCAGGTACTACAAGTTTGATTTTCTTATTTTTCGACTGTTTCAGTGTTTCTCACCATATTGCAGGTCCAACTGTGTGATTTTCTCATTTTGAGACTTTTTCAATGTTTCTCACCATATTCCAGCTACTATAGTCTGATTTTCTCATTTTTGACTTTTTCAGGGTTTCTCATATTCCAAGTCCTAGAGTGTGATTTTTCTTATTTTTCGACTTTTTCAGAGTTTCTCACCATATTCCAGGTTCCACAGTGTGATTTTCTCATTTTTTGACTTTTTCAGGATTGCTCACCATATTCCATCTTCTACATTGTGATTTTCTCATTTTTCAACTTTTTTAGGGTTTCTCATCTTATTCCAAGTCCTACAGTGAAATTTTCTCATTTTCTGACTTTTTCAGGTTGTCTCATCTTATTCCAAGTCCTACAGTGTGATTTTCTCATTTTTCGACTTTTTCAGGGTTTCTCACCATATTGCAGGTCCTACACGTGTGAATTTCTTATTTTTGGACTTTTTCAGGGTTTCTCACCATATTCCAGGTACTACAGTGTGATTTTCTCATTTTAAGACTTTTTCATGGTCTCTCACAATATTGCATGTCCTACAAGTGTGTATATCTTATTTTTCTACTTTTTAACGGTTTCTCTCCATATTCCATCTCCTACCGTGTACTTTTGTCATTTTTTGTCTTTTTCAAGGTTTCTTATTTTATTCCAAGTCCTACAGTGTGATTTTCTCATTTTTTGACTTTTTCAGGGTTTCTCATCATATTCCAAGTCCTACAGTGTGATTTTCTCATTTTTTGACTTTTTCAGGGTTTCTCATCTTATTCCAAGTCCTAGAGTGTGATTTTTCTAATTTTTCAACTTTTTCAGATTTTATCACCATATTCCTTTTACTACAGTTTGATTTTTCTCATTTTTGACTTTTTCAAGGTTTCTCACCATATTCCATGTCCTAAAGTGTGATTTTCTCATTTTAAGACTTTTTCAGGGTTTCTCACCATATTCCAGGTACTACAGTGTGATTTTCTTATTTTACACTTTTTCAGTGTTTCTGACCAAATTTCAGGACCTACTGCGTGATTTTCTCATTTTTCGACTTTTTCAGGGTTTCTCACCATATTCCAGGTCCTACACTGTGATTTTCTCATTTTTCGACTTTTTCAGGGTTTTTCACCATATTGGAGGTCCTACAAGTGTGGTTTTCTTATTTTTCGACTCTTTCAGGGTTTCTCATCATATCCCAGCTCCTACAGTGTATTATTCTCATTTTTTGACTTTTTCACGGTTTCTCATCATATTCCAAATCCTACAGTGTGATTTTCTCATTTTTGGAATTTTTCAGGGTTTCTCACCATATTGCAGGTACTACAAGTTTGATTTTCTTATTTTTCGACTGTTTCAGTGTTTCTCACCATACTGCATATCCTATTGTGTGATTTTTCTCATTTTTCGTCTTTTTCAGGGTTTCTCATCATATTCCAAGCCCTACAGTCTGATTTTTCTAATTTTTTGACTTTTTCAGAGTTTCTCAACATATTCCAGGTTCTACAGTGTGATTTTTCTAATTTTTTGAATTTTTCAGGGTTGCTCACCATACTCGATCTTCTACAGTGTGATTTTCTCATTTTTCGACTGTTTCAGGGTTTCTCACTATATTGCAGGTCCTACAAGTGTGAATTTCTTATTTTTGGACTTTTTCAGGGTTTCTCATCATATTCCAAGTCCTATAGTGTGATTTTTGCATTTTTCGAATTTTTCAGGGATTCTCAGCATATTCCGGGTCCTACAGTTTGACTTTCTAATTTTTCATATTTTTCAGGGTTTCTCACCATATCCCAAGTCCTACAGTGTGATTTTCTAATATTAATACTTTTTCAGGGTCTCTCACCATATTGCATATCCTATAAGTGTGTATTTCTTATTTTTTGAACTTTTTCAGGGTTTCTCACAATATTCCAGCTCCTACAGTGTGTTTTGTCATTTTTTTTTTCTTTTTCACGGTTTCTCATCTTATTCCAAGTCCTAAAGTGTGATTTTCTCATTTTTCGACTTTTTCAGGGTTTCTCACATTATTGCAGGTCCTACAAGTGTGAATTTCTTATTTTTGGACTTTTTCAGGGTTTCTCACCATATTCCAGCTCCTACAGTGTGTTTTTGTCATTTTTTGTCTTTTTCAGGTTTCTCATCTTATTCCAAGTCCTATATTGTGATTTTCTCATTTTTTGACTTTTTCAGGGTTTCTCACCATATTGCAGGTACTTCAAGTTTGATTTTCTTATTTTTCGATCTTTCAGGGTTTCTCACCATATTCCAGGTCCTACTGTTTGATTTTCTCATTTTTAGACTTTTTCAGGGTTTCTCACCATATTCCAGGTACTACAGTGTGATTTTCTCATTTTTTGACTTTTTCAGGGTTTCTCATCATATTCCAAGTCCTAGAGTGTGATTTTCTCTTTTTTCGACTTTTTCAGAGGTTCTCACCATATTCCAGGTCCTACCGTGTGATTTTCTCATTTTAAGACTTTTTCAGGGTTTCTCAACATATTCCAACTCCTTCAGTGTTTTTTTCTCATTTTTCGACTTTTTTAGGGTTTCTGATCTTATTCCAAGTCCTACAGTGTGATTTTCTAATATTAATACTTTTTCAGGGTCTCTCACCATATTGCATATCCTATAAGTGTGTATTTCTTATTTTTGAACTTTTTCAGGGTTTCTCAACATATTCCAGGTCCTACAGTGTGATTTTCTCATTTTTCGACTTTTTCAGGGTTTTCTCACCATATTGGAGGTTCTACAAGTGTGATTTTCTTATTTTTCGACTTTTTCAGGGTTTACTCACCATATTCCATCTTCTACAGTGTATTTTAATCATTTTTTGACTTTTTCACGGT
This sequence comes from Mus caroli, assembly GCF_978045245.1. Classification (NCBI taxonomy): domain Eukaryota; kingdom Metazoa; phylum Chordata; class Mammalia; order Rodentia; family Muridae; genus Mus; species Mus caroli. Next base: position 106 of record NW_028227569.1, on the reverse strand, counting down.
TTCTCATCATATTCTAAATCCTACAGTTTGATTTTCTCATTTTTGGAATTTTTTAGGGTTTCTCACCATATTGCAGGTACTACAAGTTTGATTTTCTTATTTTTCG
>NW_028227568.1:0-130080 GCF_978045245.1 Mus caroli | reverse complement strand
ATAGTGTGAGTTTTGAATTTTCCTTGTTTTTCAGGTTTTCTCGCCATATGAGGGGTCCTTCAGTGTGATTTTTTAATTTTCCACGTTTTCAATATTTCTCGCCATATACTGGGTAATACAGTGTGAATTTTTAATTTTCCACTTTTTTCATGATTCTTGCCATATTCTGTATCCGACAGTGTGAATTTTTAATTTTCACGTTTTTCAGGGTTTATCGGCATATTCTGGGTCCAGCAGTGTGACTTTCTCATTTTCCACGATTTTCAAGTTTTTTCGCTATTCTTGGGGTACTTCACTGTGAGTTTTTAATTTTCTACTTTTTTCAGGGTTTCTCGCCATATTCTGGGTCCTACACCGTGTATTTTTAATTTACCACGTTTTCAGGGTTTCTCGGCACATTATGGGTCCTACAGTGTGATTTTCTCATTTTCGACGCTTTTCAAGTTTTTTCGCAATTCTGGGTCCTACAGTGTGATTATTGTCATTTTCCACCTTTTTCAGTTTTTCTGGCCATATTCCAGGTCCTTCAGTTTGAATTTTTAATTTTCACGTTTTTCAGTATTTCTTTCCATATTTTGCCTAATACAGTGTGAATTTTTAATTTCCTACTTTTTTCATGGTTTCTCGCCATATTCTTTGTCCGACAATGTGAATCGTTAATTTTCACGTTATTCAGGGTTTCTCGGCATATTCTTTGTCCTACAGCGTTTATTTTTAATTTTCCACGTTTTTCAGGGTTTTTTGTCATATTCTGGGTCCTACAGTGTGATTTTTCTCATTTACGACTTTTTTAGGTTTTTTCCCAATTCTGGGTCCTACAGAGTGATTTTCTCATTTTCCACCTTTTTCAGTATTTCTCGCCATATTTGTGTCCAACAGTGTGAATTTTTAATTTTCACGTTTTTCAGGGTTTCTCTGCATATTCTGGGTCCTGCCGTGTGATTTTCTCATTTTCCACGTTTTTCAAGTTTTTGCGTAATTCTGGGTCCTACAGTGTGATTTTCTCATTTTCCACCTATTTCAGGTTTTCTCGCCATAGTTGGGGTCCTTCAGTATGATTTTTTACTTTGCTAATTTTTCAGGGTTTCTCTCCATATTCTGGGTCCTACAGCGTGTATTTTTAATTTTCCACGTTTTTCAGGGTTTCTCAGCATATTCTGGGTCCTACAGTGTGATTTTCTCATTTTCGACGTTTTTCATTTTTTTTTTCCAAATCTCGGTCCTACAGTGTGATTATTCTCATTTTCCACCTTTTCAGCTTTTCTTGCCATATTCTGGGTCCTACATAGTGAGTTTTGAATTTTCCTCATTTTTCAGGTTTTATTGCCATGTTCTGGGTCCTTCATTGTGAATTTTAAATTTTCTACATTTTTCAGGTTCTCTCGCCATATTTGGGGTTCTTCAGTGTGAGTTTTTAATTTTCTAATTTTTCAGGGTTTCTCAACATATTCTGTGTCCTACAGCGTGAGTTTTGAGTTTTCCTCTTTTTTCATGTTTTCTCGCCATATGCCTGGCTCTTTAGTGTTAATTTTAATTTTCCACGATTTTCAGGTTTTTCCGTCATATTCTGGGTCCTACAGTGTGATTTTTCTCATTTCCACGTTTTTCAGCTTTTCTTGACATATTCCAGGACCTTCAGTGTGAATTTTAAATTTTCCACGTTTTTCAGTATTTCTCGCCATATTCTGTGTCCAACAGTGTGAATTTTTAATTTTCACGTGTTTCAGGGTTTATCGCCATATTCTGGGTCCTGCAGTGTGATTTTCTCATTTTCCACATTTTTAAGGTACTCTTGATATATTTGGGGTCCTTCAGTGTGAGTTTGTAATTTTCTATTTTTTTCAGGGTTTCACGACATATTCTGTGTCCTACAGCGTGAGTTTTGGGTTTTCCTCGTTTTTCAGGGTTTCTCGCCATATTCTGGGTCCTACAGCGTGTATTTTTAATTTTCCATTTTTTCAGGGTTTCTAGGCATATTCTGGGTCCTACAGTGTGATTTTCTCATTTTCGATGTTTTTCAAGTTCTTTTGCAATTCTGGGTCCTTCTGTGTGAATTTTTAATGTTCTACTTTTTTCAGGTTCTCTCTCCATATTTGGGGTCCTTCAGTGTAAGTTTATAATTTTCTAAATTTTCAGGATTTTCAACATATTCTGTGTCCTAGAGCTTGTATTTTTAATTTTCCACGTTTTTCAAGTTTTTTCGTCATATTCTGGGTCCTGCAGTGTGATTGTCTCATTTTCCACGTTTTTCAAGTTTTTTCGTAATTCTGGGTCCTTCAGTGCGATTTTCTCATTTTTCAACTTTTTCAGGTTTTCTCGCCATTTTTGGGGTCCTTCCGTGTGATTTTTTACTTTTCTAATTTTTCAGTGTTTCTCGACATATTCTGGGTCCTACAGCGTATATTTTTAATTTTCCACGTTTTCAGGGTTTCTCGGCATATTCTGGGTCCTACAGTGTGATTTTCTCATTTTCGATGTTTTTCATTTTTTTTTTTTCAAAATCTGGGTTCTGTAGTGTGATTATCCTCATTTTCTATCTTTTTCAGGATTTCTCGCCATATTCTGGGTCCTATAGTGTGAGTTTTGAATTTTCCTTGTTTTTCAGGTTTTCTCGCCATATGAGGGGTCCTTCAGTGTGATTTTTTAATTTTCTACGTTTTCAATATTTCTCGCCATATACTGGGTAATACAGTGAGAATTTTTAATTTTCCACTTTTTTCATGATTCTTGCCATATTCGGTGTCCGACAGTGTGAATTTTTAATTTTCACGTTTTTCAGGGTTTATCTGCATATTCTGCGTCCAGCAGTGTGACTTTCTCATTTTCCACGATTTTCAAGTTTTTTCGCTATTCTTGGGGTACTTCACTGTGAGTTTTTAATTTTCTACTTTTTTCAGGGTTTCTCGCCATATTCTGGGTCCTACACCGTGTATTTTTAATTTACCACGTTTTCAGGGTTTCTCGGCACATTATGGGTCCTACAGTGTGATTTTCTCATTTTCGACGCTTTTCAAGTTTTTTCGCAATTCTGGGTCCTACAGTGTGATTATTGTCATTTTCCACCTTTTTCAGTTTTTCTGGCCATATTCCAGGTCCTTCAGTTTGAATTTTAATTTTCAAGTTTTTCAGTATTTCTTTCCATATTTTGCCTAATACAGTGTGAATTTTTAATTTTCCACTTTTTTCATGGTTTCTTGCCATATTCTTTGTCTGACAATGTGAATCGTTAATTTTCACGTTATTCAGGGTTTCTCGGCATATTCTTTGTCCTACAGCGTGTATTTTTAATTTTCCACGTTTTTCAGGGTTTTTTCTCATATTCTGGGTCCTACAATGTGATTTTTCTCATTTACGACTTTTTCAGGTTTTTTCCCAATTCTGGGTCCTACAGAGTGATTTCTCATTTTCCACCTTTTTCAGGATTTCTCGCCATATTAGGGGTCCTTCAGTGTGAGTTTGTAATTTTCTACTTTTTTCAGGGTTTCTAGCCATATTCTGGGTCCTACAGCGTGTATTTTTAATTTTCCACGTTTTTCAGTATTTCTCGCCATATTCTGTGTCTGACAGTGTGAATTTTTAATTTTCACGTTTTTCAGGGTTTCTCTGCATATTCTGGGTCCTGCCGTGTGATTTTCTCATTTTCCACCTATTTCAGGTTTTCTCGCCATAGTTGGGGTCCTTCAGTATGATTTTTTACTTTGCTAATTTTTCAGGGTTTCTCTCCATATTCTGGGTCCTACAGCGTGTATTTTTAATTTTCCACGTTTTTCAGGGTTTCTCAGCATATTCTGGGTCCTACAGTGTGATTTTCTCATTTTCGACGTTTTTCAATTTTTTTTTTCCAAATCTCGGTCCTACAGTGTAATTATTCTCATTTTCACCTTTTTCAGGTTTTCTCGCCATATTCTGGGTTCTACAGTGTGAGTTTTGAGTTTTCCTCCTTTTTCAGGTTTTCTTGCCATATTCTGGGTCCTACATAGTGATTTTTGAATTTTCCTCGTTTTTTAGGTTTTATTGCCATGTTCTGGGTACTTCATTGTGAATTTTTAATTTTCTACATTTTTCAGGTTCTCTCGCCATATTTGGGTTTCTTCAGTGTGAGTTTTTAATTTTCTAATTTTTCAGGGTTTCTAGACATATTCTGTGCCTGGCTCTTTAGTGTTAATTTTTAATTTTCCACGTTTTTCAGGTTTTTCCGTCATATTCTGGGTCCTACAGTGTGATTTTTCTCATTTCCACGTTTTTCAGCTTTTCTTGACATATTCCAGGACCTTCAGTGTGAATTTTAAATTTTCCACGTTTTTCAGTATTTCTCGCCATATTCTGTGTCCAACAGTTTGAATTTTTAATTTTCATGTTTTTCAGGGTTTATTGGCATTTCTGTGTCCTGTAGTGTGATTTTCTCATTTTCCACGTTTTTCAAGTTTTTTCGTAATTCTGGGTCCTACAGTGTGATTTTCTCATTTTCAACCTTTTTCAGGTTTTCTCGCCATATTTGGGGTCCTTCAGTGTGATTTTTTACTTTTCTGATATTTCAGGGTTTCTCGCCATATTCTGGGTCCTACAGCGTGTATTTTTAATTTTCCACGTTTTTCAGGGTATCTCGGCATATTCTGGGTCCTAGAGTATTATATTCACATTTTCGACGTTTTGTAATTTTTTTTTTCAAATCTGGGTCCTACAGTGTGATTATTCTCATTTTCCACCATTTTCAGGTTTTTCCATCATATTCAGGTTCCTACAGTGTGATTTTCTCATTTCCACGTTTTTCAGGTTTTCTTGACATATTCCAGGTCCTTCAGTGTGAATTTTTAATTTTCCACGTTTTTCATTATTTCTCGCCATATTCTTTGTCCGACAGTGTGAATTTTTAATTTTCACGTTTTTCAGAGTTTCTCTGCATATTCTGGGTTCTGCAGTGGGATTTTCTCATTTTCCAACTTTTTCAGGTTTTCTAGCCATATTTGGTGTCCTTCAGTGTGAATTTGTAATTTTCTAGTTTTTTCAGGGTTTCTCTCTGTATTCTGCGTCCTACAGCATGTATTTTTAATTTTCCACGTTTTCAGGGTTTCTTGGCATATTCTGGGTCCTACAGTGTGATTTTCTCATTTTCCACTTTTTTCAAGTTTTTTCGCAATTCTGGGTCCTTCAGTGTGAATTTTTAATTTTCTACTTTTTTCAGGTTCTCTCGCCATTTTTTTTGGTCCTTCAGTGTGAGGTTTTAATTTTCTTATTTTTCAGGGTTTCTCGACATATTCTGTGTCCTACATCGTGTATTTTTAATTTTCCACGCTTTTCTAGTTTTTACTTCATATTCTGGGTCCTACATTGTGAGTTTTGAATTTTTCTCATTTTTCAGGTTTCCTAGCCATATTCCACATTGTGATTTTCTATTTTTCCACCTATTTCAGGTTTTCTCGCCATATTCTGGTTCCTACAGTGTGAGTTTTGAATTTTTCTCATTTTTCAGGTTTCCTAGCCATATTCCGGGTCCTTCAGTGTGAATATTTTAATTTTCCACGTTTTTCAGTATTTCTCGCCATATTCTGGGTGAATTTTTAATTTTTACATTTTTCAGGGTTTCTGGCATATTCTGGGTCTTGCAGTGTGATTTTCTCATTTTCCACTTTTTTCGAGTTTTTTCGTAATTCTGCGTCCTACAGTGTGATTTTCTCATTTTACAACTTTTTAAGGTTTTCTCGCCATATTTAGGGTCCTTCAATGTGATTTTTTACTTTTCTAATTTTTCAGTGTTTCTCTACATATTCTGTGTCCTCCAACGTGTATTTTTAATTTTCCTCGTTTTTCAGGGTTTCTCGGCATACTCTGGGTCCTACAGTGTGATTTTCTCATTTTCCACTTTTTTCGAGTTTTTTCGTAATTCTGCGTCCTACAGTGTGATTTTCTCATTTTATAACTTTTTAAGGTTTTCTCGCCATATTTAGGGTCCTTCAATGTGATTTTTTACTTTTCTAATTTTTCAGTGTTTCTCTACATATTCTGTGTCCTCCAACGTGTATTTTTAATTTTCCTCGTTTTTCAGGGTTTCTCGGCATACTCTGGGTCCTACAGTGTGATTTTCTCATTTTCGACGTTTTTCACTTTTTTTTTTCCAAGTCTGGGTCCTACATTGTGATAATTCTCACTTTCCACCTTTTTCAGGTTTTCTCGCCTATATTCTGGATCCTACAGTGTGTTTTTGAATTTTCCTCATTTTTCAGTTTTTCTCGCCATATGCCGGGTACTTCAGTGTGAATTTTTAATTTTCCACGTTTTTCAGGTTTTTCCGTCATATTCTGGTTCCTACAGTGTGATTTTCTCATTTCCACGTTTTTCAGGTTTTCTTCACATATTCCAGGTCCTTCAGTGTGAATTTTTAATTTTCCTCTTTTTTTCAGGTTTTATTGCCATATTCCGGGTCCTTTAGAGTGAATTTTTAATTTTCTACTTTTTTTATGTTCTCTCGCCATATTTAGGGTCCTTCAGTGTGAGTTTTTAATTTTCTAATTTTTCAGGGTTTCTCAACATATTCTGTGTCCTACAGCCTGTATTTTTAATTTTCCACGTTTTTCAGGTTTATTTCGTCATATTGTGGGTCCTACAGTGTGATTTCCTCATTTTCTACATTTTTCAAGTTTTTTCGAAATTCTGGGTCCTAAAGTGTGATTTTCTCAATTTCCACCTTTTTTAGGGTTTCTCGGCATACTCTGGGTCCTACAGTGTGATTTTCTCATTTTCGACGTTTTTCACTTTTTTTTTTTCCAAATCTGGGTCCTACATTGTGAAAATTCTCACTTTCCACCTTTTTCAGGTTTTCTCGCCTTTACTCTGGATCCTACAGTGTGTTTTTGAATTTTCCTCGTTTTTCAGTTTTTCTCACCATATGCCGGGTACTTCAGTGTGAATTTTTAATTTTCCAAGTTTTTCAGGTTTTTCCGTCATATGCTGGATCCTACAGTGTGATTTTCTCATTTCCACGTTTTTCAGGTTTTCTTCACATATTCCAGGTCCTTCAGTGTGAATTTTTAATTTTCCACGTTTTTCAGGTTTTTCCGTCATATTCTGGGTCCTACAGTGTGATTTTCTCATTTCCACGGTTTTCAGGTTTTCTTCACATATTCCAGGTCCTTCAGTGTGAATTTTTAATTTTCTACTTTTTTCAGGTTTTCTTGCCATATTCTGGGTCCTTCAGTGTGAATTTTTAATTTTCCTCTTTTTTCAGGTTTTATTGCCATATTCCGGGTCCTTTAGTGTGAATTTTTAATTTTCTACATTTTTTAGGTTCTCTCGCCATATTTAGGGTCCTTCAGTGTGAGGTTTTAATTTTCTAATTTTTCAGGGTTTCTCGACATATTCTGTGTCCTACAGCGTGTATTTTTAATTTTCCACGTTTTTCAGGTTTTTTTTTCGTCATATTGTGGGTCCTACAGTGTGATTTCCTCATTTTCTACATTTTTCAAGTTTTTTCGAAATTCTGGGTCTTAAAGTGTGATTTACTCAATTTCCACCTTTTTCAGGTTTTCTTGCCATATTCTGGGTCCTACAGTGTGATTTTCTCATTTTCGACGTTTTTCAAGTTTTTTCGCAATTCTGGGTCCTACAGTGTGATTATTCTCATTTTCCACCTTTTTCAGGTTTTCTCGCCATATTCGTGATACCTCAGTGTGAATTTTTAATTTTCTTTTTCAAAGTTTCTCGCCATATTCTGGGTCCTAGAGCGTGTATTTTTAATTTTCCACTTTTTCATGGTTTCTGGGCATATTCTGGGTCCTACAGTGTGATTTTCTCATTTTCCATGTTTTTCATGTTTTTGTAATTCTGGGTAATATAGTGTGAATATTCTCATTTTCTACCCTTTTCATGTTTTCTCGGCATATTCAGGGTCCTTCAGTGTGAGTTTTTAATTTTCTACTTTTTTGAGCGTTTCTTGCCATATTCTGGGTGCTACAGAGTGTATTTTTAATTTTCCACGTTTCTCAGGGTTTCTCGCCATATTCTGGGTCCTACAGTGTGATTTTCTCATTTTCCACCTCTTTCAGGTTTTCTCGCCATATTCGGGGTCCTTCATTGTGAGTTTCTAATTTTCTACTTTGTTGAGGGTTTCTTGCCATATTCTCGGTGCTACAGAGTGTATTTTTAATTTTCTACGTTTCTCAGGGTTTCTCGCCATATTCTGGGTCCTAAAATGTGATTTTCTCATTTTCCACATTTTTCAGGTTTTCTTGCCATATTTGGGGTTCTTCAGTGTGAGTTTTTAATTTTCTACTTTTTTGAGGGTTTCTTGCCATATTCTGGGTACTACAGAGTGTATTATTAATTTTCCACTTTTCTCAGGGTTTCTTGCCATATTCTGGGTCCTACAGTGTGATTTTCTCATTACGATGTTTTTCAAGTTTTTTTGTGCAATTCTGGGTCCTACACTGTGATTATTCTCATTTTCCACCTTTTCAGGTTTTCTCGCCATATTCCGGGTACTTCAGTGTGAATTTTTAGTTTTCTACTTTTTTCAGGGTTTCTCGCCATATTCCGGGTCCTTCAGTTGAATTTTTAATTTTCCCGTTTTTCAGGGATTCTAACCATATTCTGGGTCCGATAATGTGAATTTTTAATTTTCACGTTTTTCAGGATTTCTCGGCATATTCTAGGTCCTGGAGTGTGAATTTTAAATTTTCACGTTTTTCAGGATTTCTCTAAATATTCTTGGTCCTGCAGTGTGATTTTCTCATTTTCCACCTTTTTCGGGTTTTCTTGCCCTATTTGGGGTCCTTCAGTGTGAGTTTTTATTTTTCTACTTTTTTCAGGATTTCTCGCCATATTCTGGATCCTACAGTGTGATTTTCTCATTTTCCACCTTTTTCAGGTTTTTCTGGTCATGTTTGGGCTCCTTCACTGTGAATTTTTAATTTCCTACTTTTTTATTAAGTGTTTCTCGCCATATTCTGGGTCCGTGAGTGTGAATTATTAATTTTCACGTTTTTCACATTTTCTCGGCATATTCTTGATCCTGCAGTGTGATTTTCTCATTTTCCACCTTTTGCAGGTTTTCTCGCCATATTTGGGGTCCTACATTGTGAGTTTGTTATTTTCAACTTTTTTCAGGGTTACACGCCATATTCTGGGTCCTACAGCATGTATTTTTAATATTCCACATTTCTCAGGGTTTCTTGCCATATTCTGTGTCCTACAGAGTGATTTTCTCATTTTCGACGTTTTTCAAGTTTTTTCACAATTCTGGGTCCTACAGTGTGATTATTCTCATTTTCCAGCTTTTTCAGATTTTCTCACTCTATTTGGGGTCCTTCAGTGTGATTTTTTAATTTTCCTCGTTTTTCAGGTTTTATCGCCATATTCCAAGTCCTTCAGTGTGAATTTTTAATTTTCTAGTTTTTTCAGGTTCTCTCGCCATATTTAGGGTCCTTCAGTGTGAGATTTTAATTTTCTAATTTTTCAGGGTTTCTCGACATATTCTGTGTCCTACAGCGTGTATTTTTCATTTTCCACGTGTTTCAGTTTTTTTTTCATATTCTGGGTCCTAAATTGTGATTTTCTCATTTCCACGTTTTTCAGGTTACCTTACTGTATTCCAAGTCCTTCAGTGTGAATTTTTAATTTTCACGTTTTTCAGGGTTTCTCGGCATATTTTGTGTCCTACAACGTGCATTTTTAATTTTCCACGTTTTCCAGGTTTTTTCGTCATATTCTGGGTCCTACAGTGTGATTTTCTCGTTTTCGACATTTTTCAAGTTTTTTTTTTTTTTTGCCATTCTGTGTCCTACAGTGTGATTATTCTCATTTTCCACCTTTTCAGGTTTTCTCACCATATTCGGGGTCTTTCAGTGTGAATTTTTAATTTTGTAATTTTTTCAGGTTTTTTTTTTGTCATATTCTGGGTCCTACAGTTTGATTTTCTCATTTCCAGGTTTTTCAGGTTTTCTTGCCTTATTCTGGTTCCTACCATGTGAGTTTTGAATTTTCCTCGTTTTTCAGGTTTCCTGGCCATATCCCAGGTCCTTCAGTGTGAATTTTTAATTTTCCACGTTTTTCAGTATGTCTCGCCATATTCTGGGTAATACAGTGTGAATTTTTAATTTTCCACTTCTTACATGGTTTCTCGCCATATTATGTGTCTGACAGTGTGAATTTTTAATTTTCATGATTTTCAGGGTTTCTAGGCATATTCTGGGTCCTGCAGTATGATTTTCTCATTTTCCACGTTTTTCAATTTTTTTTTCGTAATTCTGGGTCCTACAGTGTGATTTTCTCATTTTCCACCTTTTTCAACCTTTCAGACCATTTTTCGGGTCCTTCAGTGTGAGTTTGTAATTTTCTACTTTTTTCAGGGTTTCTCGCCGTATTCTGGGTCCTAAACGTTGTATTTTTAATTTTTCACGTTTTCAGGGTTTCTTGGCATATTCTGGGTCCTACAGTGTGATTTTCTCATTTTCGATATTTTCAAGTTTTTTCGTAATTCTGGGTCCTACAGTGTGATTTTCTCATTTTCCACCTTTTTCAGGTGTTCTCACCATAATTGGGGTTCTTCAGTGTCAGTTTGTAATTTTCTACTTTTTTCAGGGTTTCTTGCCATATTTGGGGTCCTTCAGTGTGAGTTTTTAATTTTCTACTCTTTCAGGGTTTCTCGCCATAAACTGTGTCCTATAGTATGTATTTTTCATTTTCCACGTTTTTCAGGTTTTTTCTTCATATTCTGGGTCCTACACTGTGATTTTCTCATTTCCACATTTTCAGGTTTTCTTGCCATATTCCAGGTCCTTCAGTGTGGATTTTTAATTTTCCACGTTTTTCAGTATTTCTCCCCATATTATGGGTAATACAGTGTGAATTTTAATTATCCACTTTTTTTCATGGTTTCTCGCCATATTCTGTGTCCGACAGTGTGAATTTTTGATTTTCACGTTTTTCAGTGTTTCTTGAAATATTCTGGGTCCTGCAGTGTGATTTTCTCATTTTCCACCTTTTTCAGGTTTTCTCCCCATATTTGGGGTCCTTCAGTGTCAGTTTGTATTTTTCTACTTTCTTCAGGGTTTCTCACCATATTCTGGATCCTACAGTGTGATTTTCTCATTTTCCACCTTTTTCAGGTTTTCTCGCCATGTTTGGGCTCCTTCACTGTGAGATTTTAATTTTCTACTTTTTTATTAACTTTTTCTCGCCATATTCTGGGTCCGTTAGTGTGAATTTTTAATTTTCACTTTTTTCACATTTTCTCGGCCTATTCTGGGTCCTGAAATGTGATTTTCTCATTTTCCACCTTTTTCAGGGTTTCTCGCCATATTTGGGGTCCTACAGTGTGAGTTTGTAATTTTGAACTTTTTTCAGGGTTTCTCGCCATATTCTGGGTCCTACAGCATGTATTTTTAATTTTCCACGTTTTCAGGGTTTCTGGGCATAATCTGGGTCCTACAGTGTGATAATTCTCATTTTCCACCTTTTTCAGGTTTTCAAACCATATTTGGGATCTTTCAGTGTGAATTTTTAATTTTCTACTTTTTTCAGGTTTTCTCGCCATATTCTGTGTCCTTCAGTGTGAGTTTTTTATCTTCCTCCTTTTTCAGGTTTTTCGCCATATTCTGGGTCCTTCCGTGTGATATTTTAATATTTTATCTTTTTCAGGTTTTTTCGTCATATTCTGGGTCATACTGTGTGATTTTCTCATTTCCATGTTTTTTCAGGGTCTATTGCCGTATTCCAGGTCCTTCATTGTGAATTTTTTCCCACGGTTTTCAGTATTTCTCTCCATATCTGGGTAATGAAGTGTGAATTTTTAATTGTCCAGTCTTTTCATGGTTTCTCACCATATTCTGTGTCCAATAGTGTGAATTTTTAATTTTCAGGTTTTTCATGCTTGTTCGGCATATTCTGGTTTCTGCAGTGTGATTTTCTCATTTTCCACGTTTTTCAAGTTTTTTCGTATTTTGGGTCCTACAAGTGTGATTTTCTCATTTTCGATGTTTTTCATGTTTTTGTAATTCTGGATAATACAGTGTGATTATTCTCATTTTCTACCTTTTTCATGTTTTCGCGCCATATTCGGGATCCTTCAGTGTGAGTTTTTAATTTTCTACTTTGTTGAGGGTTTCTTGCCATATTCTCAGTGCTACAGAGTGTATTTTTAATTTTCCACGTTTCTCAGGGTTTCTCCCCATATTCTGGGTCCTAAAATGTGATTTTCTAATTTACGACGTTTTTCAAGTATTTTCGGAATTCTGGTTCCTACACTGTGATTATTCTCATTTTCCACATTTTTCAGGTTTTCTTGCCATATTTGGGTTCCTTCAGTGTGAGTTTTTAATTTTCTACTTTTATGAGGGTTTCTTGTCATATTCTGGGTCCTACAGTGTCTGTCTGTCTCTCTGTGTGTCTGATCCCCTGGAACTGTAGATGGGCCAGCATATAGTTGATGGTAGTTGATCCCAGGTTCTCTGGAAGAGGAGACAATGCTGTTAATTGTTGAGCCCTTTCAGTGGCTCCACCTATCTTTAAATTTTTAGAAGTATATGTTAGGCTGTGTTTATGTACATATTATGAAGGCCATAAGAGGGAATTAGATTCTCCAGAATCTGACACCCTCTTCTGGAGTGTCTGAAGACAACTACAGTATACTTATATCTAATAAATAAATAAATAAATAAATAAATAAAAAAATAAATAAACATTATTTTAAAAGGATAAGAAAGAAAGAAAGAAAGACAGACAGACCAGGCAGGCCTGCCCTCCTTATCTCTGTCAGTCTGTCTGTCTGTCTGTCTGATCCCCTGGAACTGGAGATGGGCCACCATACAGTTGCTGGTAGTTGATCCCAGGTTCTCTGGAAGAAGAGACAATGCTGTTAATTGTTGATCCCTTTCAGTGGCCCCACCCATCTTTAAATTTTTAGAAGTGTATGTGAATCTGTGTTTATGTCCATCATATGCAGACCATAAGAGGGATTTATATTCTCCAGAATCTGACACCCTCTTCTGGAGTGTCTGAAGACAGCTACAGTGTACTTATATCTAATAAATACATAAATAAATAAATAAACATTTTTTTAAAAGGATAAGAAAGAAAGAAAAACCAGGCAGGCCTGCAATCCTTGTCTGTCTGTCTGTATGTATGTCTGTCTGATCCCCTGGAACTGGATATGGGCCACAATATAGTTGCTGGTAGTTGATCCCAGGTCCTCTGGAAGAGGAGACAATGCTGTTAGTTGTTGAGCCCTCTCAGTGGCCCCACCCATCTTTAAATTTTTAGAAGTATATGTGAGGCTGTGTTTATGTACATCATATGCAGACCATAAGAGGGATTTAGATTCTCCAGAATCTGACACACTCTAATGGAGTGTCTGAAGACAGCTACAGTGTATTTATATCTAATAAATACATAAATAAATAAATAAACATTTTTTAAAAAGTATAAGAAAGAAAGAAAAATCAGGCAGGACTGCCATCCTTATCTCTGTCTGTCTGTCTGTCTGTCGTATCCCCTGGAACTTGAGATGGGCCACCATATAGTTGCTGGTAGTTGATCCCACGTTCTCTGGAAGAAGAGACAATGCTGTTAATTGTTGAGCCCTTTCAGTGGGCCCACCCATATTTTAATTTTTAGAAGTATATGTGAGGCTCTGTTTATGTACATCATATGCAGACCATAAGAGGGATTTAGATTCTCCAGAATCTGACACCCTCTTCTGGAGTGTCTGAAGACAGCTACAGTGTACTTATATCTAAGAAATGCATAAATAAATAAATAAATAAATAAATAAATAAATAAATAAATATTTTTTAAAAAGGATAAGAAAGAAAGAAAGACCAGGCAGGCCTGCCATCCTTAGCACTGTCTGTATGTCTTTCTGTCTGATCCCCTGGAACTGGAGATGGGCCACCATATAGTTGCTGGTAGTTGATCCCAGGTACTCTGGAAGAGGAGACAATGCTGTTAATTGTTGAGCTTTTAGAGTGGCCCCACCCTTCTTTAAATTTTTAGAAGTATATGTGAGGCTGTGTTTATGTACATCATATGCAGACCATAAGAGGGATTTAGATTCTCCAGAATCTGACATCCTCTTCTGGAGTGTCTGAACAGCTACAGTGTATTTATATCTAATAAATAAATAGATAAATAAATAAATATATAAATAAATAAATAAACATTTTTTTAAAAAGGATAAGAAAGAAAGAAAGACCAGGCAGGCCTGCCATCCATATCTCTGTCTGTCTGTCTGTCTGTCTATCTGATCCCCGGGAACTGGAGATGGGCCACCATATAGTTGCTGGTAGTTGATCCAAGGTTCTCTGGAAGAGGAGAAAATGCTCTTAATTGTTGAGCCCTTTCAGTGGCCCCACACTTCTTTAAATATTTAGAAGTATATGTGAGGCCTGTTTATGAACATCATATTCAGATTATAAGAGGATTTAGATTCTCCAGAATCTGACACCCTCTACTGGAGTGTCTGAAGACAGCTACAGTGTACTTATATATAATAAATACATAAATAAATAAATAAATAAATAAATAAATAAATAAATAAATAAACATTTTTAAAAAGGATAAGAAAGAAAGTAAGACCAGGCAAGCCTGCCATCCTTATTTCTGTCTGTCTGTCTGTCTGTCTGTCTGATCCCCTGGAACTGGAGATGGGCCACCATATAGTTGCTGGTAGTTGATCCAAGGTTCTCTGGAAGAGGAGACAATGCTGTTAATTGTTGAGCCCTTTCAGTGGCCCCACACTTCTTTAATTATTTAGAAGTATATATGAGGCTGTGTTTATGTACATCATATTCAGTTTATAAGAGGGTTTAGATTCTCCAGAATCTGACACCCTCTACTGGAGTGTCTGAAGACAGCTACAGTGTACTTATATATAATAAATAAATAAATAAATAAATAAACATTTTTTAAAAAGGATAAGAAAGAAAGTAAGACCAGGCAGGCCTCCCATCCTTATCTCTGTCTGTCTGTCTGTCTGTGTGTCTGTCTGATCCCCTGGAACTGGAGATGGGCTACCATATAGTTCCTGGTAGTTGATCCCGGGTTCTCTGGAAGAAGAGACAATGCTGTTAATTGTTGAGCCCTATCAGTGGCCTTACCCATCTTTAAATTTTTAGAAGTGTCTTGAGGCTGTGTTTATGTACATCATATGCAGACCGGAAGAGGGATTTAGATTCATCAGAACCTGACACCCTCTTCTGGAGTGTCTGAAGACAGCTACAGTGTACTTATATCTAATAAATACATAAATAAATAAATAAATAAATAAATAAATAAACATTTTTAAAAAGGATAAGAAAGAAAGTAAGACCAGGCAAGCCTGCCATCCTTATTTCTGTCTGTCTGTCTGTCTGTCTGTCTGTCTGATCCCCTGGAACTGGAGATGGGCCACCATATAGTTGCTGGTAGTTGATCCAAGGTTCTCTGGAAGAGGAGACAATGCTGTTAATTGTTGAGCCCTTTCAGTGGCCCCACACTTCTTTAATTATTTAGAAGTATATATGAGGCTGTGTTTATGTACATCATATTCAGTTTATAAGAGGGTTTAGATTCTCCAGAATCTGACACCCTCTACTGGAGTGTCTGAAGACAGCTACAGTGTACTTATATATAATAAATAAATAAATAAATAAATAAATAAACATTTTTTAAAAAGGATAAGAAAGAAAGTAAGACCAGGCAGGCCTCCCATCCTTATCTCTGTCTGTCTGTCTGTCTGTGTGTCTGTCTGATCCCCTGGAACTGGAGATGGGCTACCATATAGTTCCTGGTAGTTGATCCCGGGTTCTCTGGAAGAAGAGACAATGCTGTTAATTGTTGAGCCCTATCAGTGGCCCTACCCATCTTTAAATTTTTAGAAGTGTCTTGAGGCTGTGTTTATGTACATCATATGCAGACCAGAAGAGGGATTTAGATTCATCAGAACCTGACACCCTCTTCTGGAGTGTCTGAAGACAGCTACAGTGTACTTATATCTAATAAATACATAAATAAATAAATAAATAAATAAATAAATAAATAAATAAATAAACATTATTTAAACCGGATAAGAAAAAAAGAAAGACCAGGAGGCCTGCCATCCTTATCTCTGTCTGTCTGTCTGTCTGTCTGTCGTTCTGATCCCCTGGAACTGGAGATGGGCCACCATATAGGTGCTGGTAGTTGATCCCAGGTTCTCTGGAAGAGGAGACAATGCTGTTAATTGTTGAGCACTTTCAGCGGCCCCACTCATTGTTAAATTTTTACTAGTATATGTTAGGCTGTGTTTATGTACATCATATGCAGACTATAAGAGGGATTTAGATTCTCCAGAATCTGACACCCTCTTCTGGAGTGTCTGAAGACAGCTACAGTGTATTTATATCTAATAAATACATAAATAAATAATCATTTTTTAAAAAGGATAAGAAAGAAAGAAAGACCAGGCAGGCCTGCCATCCTTATCCTTGTCTGTCTGTCTGTCTGTCTGATCCCCTGGGAGTGGAGATGGGACACCATATAGTTGCAGGTAGTTGATCCCAGGTTCTCTGGAAGAGGAGACAATGCTGTTAATTGCTGAGCCCTTTCAGTGCCCCCCCCACCGTTAAATTTTAAGAAGTATATGTAAGGCTGTGTTTATGTACATCATATACAGACCATAAGAGGGATTTAGATTCTCCAGAAGATGACACCCTCTTCTAGAGTGTCTGAAGACAGCTATAGTGTACTTATATCTAATAAATAAATAAATAAATAAATAAATAAATAAATAAATAAATAAACATTTTTTTAAAAGTATAAGAAAGAAAGAAAGACCAGGCAGGCCTCCATCCTTATCTCTGTCAGTCTGTCTGTCTGACTGTCTGATACCCTGGAACTGGAGATGAGCCACCATATAGTTGCTGGGAGTTTATCCAAGGTTCTCTGGAAGAGGAAGCAATGCTGTTAATTTTTGAGCCATTTTTGGGGCCCCACCCATCTTTAAATTTTTAGAAGAAAATGTGAGTCTGTGTTTATGTACATCATATGCAGACCATAAGAGGGATATAGATTCTCCAGAATCTGACACCCTCTTCTGGAGTGTCTGAAGACAGCTACAGTGTACTTATATCTAATAAATAAATAGATAAATAAATAAATAAATAATTAAACATTTTTTAAAAAGGATAAGAAAGAAAGAAAGAACAGGCAGGCCTGCCATCCATATCTCTGTCTGTCTGTCTGTCTGTCTATCTGATCCCCGGGAACTGGAGATGGGCCACCATATAGTTGCTGGTAGTTGATCCAAGGTTCTCTGGAAGAGGAGACAATGCTGTTAATTGTTGAGCCCTTTCAGTGGCCCCACACTTCTTTAAATATTTAGAAGTATATGTGAGGCCTTTTTATGTACATCATATTCAGATTATAAGAAGATTTAGATTCTCCAGAGTCTGACACCCTCTACTGGAGTGTCTGAAGACAGCTACAGTGTACTTATATATAATAAATACATAAATAAATAAATAATCATTTTTTAAAAAGGATAAGAAAGAAAGTAAGACCAGGCAGGCCTGCCATCCTTATCTCTGTCTGTCTGTCTGTCTGTCTGTCTGTCTGATCCCCTGGAAGTGGAGATGGGCTACCATATAGTTGCTGGTAGTTGATCACAGGTTCTCTGGAAGAGGAGACAATGCTGTTAATTGTTGAACCCTATCAGTGGCCCTACCCATCTTTAAATTTTTAGAAGTGTATGTGAGGCTGTGTTTATGTACATCATATGCAGACGAGAAGAGGGATTTAGATTCATCAGAATCTGACACCTTCTTCTGGAGTGTCTGAAGACAACTACAGTGTACTTATATCTAATAAATACAAAAATAAATAAGTAAATAAAGAAATAAACATTATTTAAACCAGATAAGAAAGAAAGAAAGACCAGGCAGGCCTGCCATCCTTATCTCTTCTGTCTGTCTGTCTGTCTGTCGTTCTGATCCCCTGGAACTGGAGATGGGCCACCATATAGGTGCTGGTAGTTGATCACAGGTTCTCTGGAAGAGGACACAATGCTGTTAATTGTTGAGCGCTTTCAGTGGCCCCACCCATCGTTAAATTTTTAGTAGTATATGTGAGGCTGTGTTTATGTACATCATATGCAGACCATAAGAGGGATTTAGATTCTCCAGAATCTGACACGCTCTTCTGGAGTGTCTGAAGACAGCTACAGTGTACTTATATCTAATAAATACATAAATAAATAAACATTTTTTAAAAAGGATAAGAAAGAAAGACCAGGAAGGACTGCCATCCTTATCCTTGTCTGTCTGTCTGTCTCTCTGATCCCCTGGGAGTGGAGATGGGCCACCATATAGTTGCAAGTAGTTGATCCCAGGTTCTCTGGAAGAGACGACAATGCTGTTAATTGTTGAGCCCTTTCAGTGGCTCCACCTATCTTTAAATTTTTAGATGTATATGTGAGGCTGTGTTTATGTACATCATATGCAGACCATAAGAGGGATTTAGATTTTCGAGAATCTGACACCCTCCTCTGGAGTGTCTGAAGACAACTACAGTGTACTTATATCTAATAAATAAATGAATAAATAAATAAATAAATAAATAAATAAATAAATAAATAAACATTTTTTAAAAGGATAAGAAAGAAAGAAGGACCAGGCAGGCCTGCCCTCCTTATCTCTGTCTGTCTGTCTGTCTGTCTGATCCCCTGGAACTGGAGATGAGCCACCATATAGTTGCTGCTAGTTGATCTCAGGTTCTGGTAGAGGAGACAATGCTGTTAATTTTTGAGCCGTTTCAGTGGCCCCACACATCTTGAAATTTTTAGAAGTATATGTGAGGCTGTGTTTATGTACATCATATGCAGACAATAAGAGGGATTTAGATTTCCAGAATATGACACCCTCTTCTGAAGTGTCTGAAGACAGCTACAGTGTAATTATATCTAATAAATACATACATTCATAAATAAATAAATAAATAAATAAATAAATAAATAAATAAATAAATAAACATTTTTAAAATGTATAAGAAAGAAAGAAAAACCAGGCAGGCCTGCAATCCTTGTCTGTCTGTCTGTATGTATGTCTGTCTGATCCCCTGGAACTGGAGATGGGCCACAATATAGTTGCTGGTAGTTGATCCCAGGTACTCTGGAAGAGGAGACAATGCTGTTAATTGTTGAGCCCTTTCAGTGGCTCCACCTCTCTTTAAATTTTTAGATGTATATGTGAGGCTGTGTTTATGTACATCATATGCAGACCATAAGAGGGATTTATATTCTCCAGAATCTGACACCCTCTTCTGGAGTGTCTGAAGACAGCTACAGTGTACTTATATCTAATAAATATATAAATAAATAAACATTTTTTAAAAAGGATAAAAAGAAAGACCAGGCAGGCCTGCCATCCTTATCCTTGTCTGTCTGTCTGTCTCTCTGATCCCCTGGGAGTGGAGATGGGCCACCATATAGTTGCAGGTAGTTGATCCCAGGTTCTCTGGAAGAGGAGACAATGCTGTTAATTGTTGAGCCCTTTCAGTGGCTCCACCTATCTTTAAATTTTTAGATGTATATGTGAGGCTGTGTTTATGTACATCATATGCAGACCATAAGAGGGATTTAGATTCTCCAGAATCTGACACCCTCTTCTGGAGTGTCTGAAGACAACTACAGTGTACTTATATCTAATAAATAAATAAATAAATAAATAAATAAATAAATAAATAAATAAATAAATAAACATTTTTAAAAGGATAAGAAAGAAAGAAAAACCAGGCAGGCCTGCCCTCCTTATCTCTGTCTGTCTGTCTGTCTGTCTGATCCCCTGGAACTGGAGATGGGCCACTATATAGTTGCTGGTAGTTGATCCCAGGTTCTCTGGAAGAAGAGACCCGCTGTTAATTGTTGAGCCCTTTCAGTGGCCCCACCCATCTTTAAATTTTTAGATGTATATGTTAGGCTGTGTTTATGTCCATCATATGCAGACCATAATAGGGATTTATATTCTCCAGAATCTGACACCCTCTTCTGGAGTGTCTGAAGACAACTACAGTGTACTTATATCTAATAAATACATAAATAAATAAATAAACATTATTTTAAAAGGATAAGAAAGAAAGAAAGAAAAACCAGGGAGGCCTGCCACCCTTGTCTGTCTGTCTCTTTGTCTGCCTGATCCCCTGGAACTGGAGATGGGCCACCATATAGTTGCTGGTATTTGATCCCAGGTTCTTGTTAGAGGAGACAATGCTGTTAATTGTTGAGCCTTTTCAGTGGCCCCACACATCTTTAAATTTTTAGAAGTATATGTGAGGCTGTGTTTATGTACATCATATGCAGACCATAAGAGGGATTTAGATTCTCCAGAATCTGTCACCCTCTTGTGGAGTGTCTGAAGACAGCTACAGTGTACTTATATATAATAAATAAATAAATAAATAAATAAACATTTTTTAAAAAGGATAAAAAAGAAAGTAAAACCAGGCAGGCCTGCAATCCTTTTCTGTCTGTCTGTCTGTCTGTCTGTCTGATCCCCTAGAACTGGAGATGGGCCACCATATAGTTGCTGGTATTTGATCCCAGGTTCTCTGGTAGAGGAGACAATGCTGTTAATTTTTAGCCGTTTCAGTGGCCCCACACATCATTAAATTTTTAGAAGTATATGTGAGGCTTTGTTTATGTACATCATATGCAGACCATAAGAGGGATTTAGATTCTCCAGAATATGACACCCTCTTCTGAAGTGTCTGAAGACAGCTACAGTGTACTTATATCTAATAAATACATAAATAAATAAATAAAAAAAATAAATAAATAAATAAATAAATAATAAACATTTTTAAAATGTATAAGAAAGAAAGAAAAACCAGACAGGCCTGCAATCCTTGTCTGTCTGTCTATATGTATGTCTGTCTGATCCCCTGGAACTGGAGATGGGCCACAATATAGTTGCTGGTAGTTGATCCCAGGTCCTCTGGAAGAGGAGACAATGCTGTTAATTGTTGAGCCCTTTCAGTGGCCCCACCCATCTTTAAATTTTTAGAAGTATATGTGAGGCTGTGTTTATGTACATCATATGCAGACCATAAGAAAGATATAGATTCTCCAGAATCTGACACCCTCTTCTGGAGAGTCTGAAGACAGCTACAGTGTACTTATATCTAATAAATAAATAAATAAATAAATAAATAAATAAATAAATAAATAAATAAACATTTTTTTAAAAGTATAAGAAAGAAAGAAAGACCAGGCAGGCCTCCATCCTTATCTCTGTCAGTCTGTCTGTCTGACTGTCTGATACCCTGGAACTGGAGATGAGCCACCATATAGTTGCTGGGAGTTTATCCAAGGTTCTCTGGAAGAGGAAGCAATGCTGTTAATAGTTGAGCCATTTTTGGGGCCCCACCCATCTTTAAATTTTTAGAAGAAAATGTGAGTCTGTGTTTATGTACATCATATGCAGACCATAAGAGGGATATAGATTCTCCAGAATCTGACACCCTCTTCTGGAGTGTCTGAAGACAGCTACAGTGTACTTATATCTAATAAATAAATAGATAAATAAATAAATAAATAAATAATTAAACATTTTTTAAAAAGGATAAGAAAGAAAGAAAGAACAGGCAGGCCTGCCATCCATATCTCTGTCTGTCTGTCTGTCTGTCTATCTGATCCCCGGGAACTGGAGATGGGCCACCATATAGTTGCTGGTAGTTGATCCAAGGTTCTCTGGAAGAGGAGACAATGCTGTTAATTGTTGAGCCCTTTCAGTGGCCCCACACTTCTTTAAATATTTAGAAGTATATGTGAGGCCTTTTTATGTACATCATATTCAGATTATAAGAGGATTTAGATTCTCCAGAATCTGACACCCTCTACTGGAGTGTCTGAAGACAGCTACAGTGTACTTATATATAATAAATACATAAATAAATAAATAATCATTTTTTAAAAAGGATAAGAAAGAAAGTAAGACCAGGCAGGCCTGCCATCCTTATCTCTGTCTGTCTGTCTGTCTGTCTGTCTGTCTGTCTGATCCCCTGGAAGTGGAGATGGGCTACCATATAGTTGCTGGTAGTTGATCCCAGGTTCTCTGGAAGAGGAGACAATGCTGTTAATTGTTGAACCCTATCAGTGGCCCTACCCATCTTTAAATTTTTAGAAGTGTATGTGAGGCTGTGTTTATGTACATCATATGCAGACAAGAAGAGGGATTTAGATTCATCAGAATCTGACACCTTCTTCTGGAGTGTCTGAAGACAACTACAGTGTACTTATATCTAATAAATACAAAAATAAATAAGTAAATAAAGAAATAAACATTATTTAAACCAGATAAGAAAGAAAGAAAGACCAGGCAGGCCTGCCATCCTTATCTCTTCTGTCTGTCTGTCTGTCTGTCGTTCTGATCCCCTGGAACTGGAGATGGGCCACCATATAGGTGCTGGTAGTTGATCATAGGTTCTCTGGAAGAGGACACAATGCTGATAATTGTTGAGCGCTTTCAGTGGCCCCACCCATCGTTAAATTTTTAGTAGTATATGTGAGGCTGTGTTTATGTACATCATATGCAGACCATAAGAGGGATTTAGATTTTCGAGAATCTGACACCCTCCTCTGGAGTGTCTGAAGACAACTACAGTGTACTTATATCTAATAAATAAATAAATAAATAAATAAATAAATAAATAAATAAATAAACATTTTTTAAAAGGATAAGAAAGAAAGAAGGACCAGGCAGGCCTGCCCTCCTTATCTCTGTCTGTCTGTCTGTCTGTCTGATCCCCTGGAACTGGAGATGGGCCACCATATAGTTGCTGCTAGTTGATCCCAGGTTCTGGTAGAGGAGACAATGCTGTTAATTGTTGAGCCGTTTCAGTGGCCCCACACATCTTTAAATTTTTAGAAGTATATGTGAGGCTGTGTTTATGTACATCATATGCAGACAATAAGAGGGATTTAGATTTCCAGAATATGACACCCGCTTCTGAAGTGTCTGAAGACAGCTACAGTGTACTTATATCTAATAAATATATACATTCATAAATAAATAAATAAATAAATAAATAAATAAATAAATAAATAAACATTTTTAAAATGTATAAGAAAGAAAGAAAAACCAGGCAGGCCTGCAATCCTTGTCGGTCTGTCTGTATGTATGTCTGTCTGATCCCCTGGAACTGGAGATGGGCCTCAATATAGTTGCTGGTAGTTGATCCCAGGTACTCTGGAAGAGGAGACAATGCTGTTAATTGTTGAGCCCTTTCAGTGGCTCCACCTCTCTTTAAATTTTTAGATGTATATGTGAGGCTGTGTTTATGTACATCATATGCAGACCATAAGAGGGATTTATATTCTCCAGAATCTGACACCCTCTTCTGGAGTGTCTGAAGACAGCTACAGTGTACTTATATCTAATAAATATATAAATAAATAAACATTTTTTAAAAAGGATAAAAAGAAAGACCAGGCAGGCCTGCCATCCTTATCCTTGTCTGTCTGTCTGTCTCTCTGATCCCCTGGGAGTGGAGATGGGCCACCATATAGTTGCAGGTAGTTGATCCCAGGTTCTCTGGAAGAGGAGACAATGCTGTTAATTGTTGAGCCCTTTCAGTGGCTCCACCTATCTTTAAATTTTTAGATGTATATGTGAGGCTGTGTTTATGTACATCATATGCAGACCATAAGAGGGATTTAGATTCTCCAGAATCTGACACCCTCTTCTGGAGTGTCTGAAGACAACTACAGTGTACTTATATCTAATAAATAAATAAATAAATGAATAAATAAATAAATAAACATTTTTAAAAGGATAAGAAAGAAAGAAAAACCAGGCAGGCCTGCCCTCCTTATCTCTGTCTGTCTGTCTGTCTGTCTGATCTTCTGGAACTGGAGATGGTCCACTATATAGTTGCTGGTAGTTGATCCCAGGTTCTCTGGAAGAAGAGACCCGCTGTTAATTGTTGAGCCCTTTCAGTGGCCCCACCCATCTTTAAATTTTTAGATGTATATGTTAGGCTGTGTTTATGTCCATCATATGCAGACCATAATAGGGATTTATATTCTCCAGAATCTGACACCCTCTTCTGGAGTGTCTGAAGACAACTACAGTGTACTTATATCTAATAAATACATAAATAAATAAACATTATTTTAAAAGGATAAGAAAGAAAGAAAAACCAGGGAGGCCTGCCACCCTTGTCTGTCTGTCTCTTTGTCTGCCTGATCCCCTGGAACTGGAGATGGGCCACCATATAGTTGCTGGTATTTGATCCCAGGTTCTCTGTTAGAGGAGACAATGCTGTTAATTGTTGAGCCTTTTCAGTGGCCCCACACATCTTTAAATTTTTAGAAGTATATGTGAGGCTGTGTTTATGTACATCATATGCAGACTATAAGAGGGATTTAGATTCTCCAGAATCTGTCACCCTCTTGTGGAGTGTCTGAAGACAGCTACAGTGTATTATATATAATAAATACATAAATAAATAAATAAACATTTTTTAAAAAGGATAAGAAAGAAAGTAAAACCAGGCAGGCCTGCAATCCTTTTCTGTCTGTCTATCTGTCTGTCTGATCAACCTAGAACTGGAGATGGTCCACCATATAGTTGCTGGTATTTGATCCCAGGTTCTCTGGTAGAGGAGACAATGCTGTTAATTTTTAGCCGTTTCAGTGGCCCCACACATCATTAAATTTTTAGAAGTATATGTGAGGCTTTGTTTATGTACATCATATGCAGACCATAAGAGGGATTTAGATTCTCCAGAATATGACACCCTCTTCTGAAGTGTCTGAATACAGCTACAGTGTACTTATATCTAATAAATACATAAATAAATAAATAAATAAATAAATAAATAAATAAATAAATAAACATTTTTAAAATGTATAAGAAAGAAAGAAAAACCAGACAGGCCTGCAATCCTTGTCTGTCTGTATGTATGTATGTCTGTCTGATCCCCTGGAACTGGAGATGGGCCACAATATAGTTGCTGGTAGTTGATCCCAGGTCCTCTGGAAGAGGAGACAATGCTGTTAATTGTTGAGCCCTTTCAGTGGCCCCACCCATCTTTAAATTTTTAGAAGTATATGTGAGGCTGTGTTTATGTACATCATATGCAGACCATAAGAAAGATATAGATTCTCCAGAATCTGACACCCTCTTCTGGAGAGTCTGAAGACAACTACAGTGTACTTATATCTAATAAATGCATAAATAAATAAATAAATAAATAAATGAATAAATAAATAAATAAATAAATAAATAAATAAATAAATAAATAAACATTTTTTAAAAAGGATAAGAAAGAAAGAAAAATCAGGCAGGCCTGCCATCCTTATCTCTGTCTGTCTCTCTGTCTGTCTTATCCCCTGGAACTTGAGATGGGCCACCATATAGTTGCTGGTATTTGATCCCACATTCTCTGGAAGAAGAGACAATGCTGTTAATTGTTGAGCCCTTTCAGTGGGCCAACCCATCTTTAAATTTTTAGAAGTATATGTGAGGCTGTGTTTATGTACATCATATGCAGACCATAAGAGGGATTTAGATTCTCCAGAAGATGACACCCTCTTCTAGAGTGTCTGAAGACAGCTTCAGTGTACTTATATCTAATAAATACATAAATAAATAAATAAATAAATAAATAAATAAATAAATAAATAAACATTATTTTAAAAGGATAAGAAAGAAAGAAAAACCAGGCAGGCCTGCCCTCCTTATCTCTGTCTGTCTGTCTGTCTGTCTGATCCCCTGGAACTGGAGATGGGCCACTATATAGTTGCTGGTAGTTGATCCCAGGTTCTCTGGAAGAAGAGAAAATGCTGTTAATTGTTGAGCCCTTTCAGTGGCCCCACCCATCTTAAATTTTTAGAAGTGTATGTGAATCTGTGTTTATGTCCATCATATGCAGACCATAAGAGGGATTTATATTCTCAAGAATGTGACACCCTCTTCTGGAGTGTCTGAAGACAGCTACATTGTACTTATATCTAATAAATAAATAAATAAATAAATAAACATTTTTTAAAAAGGATAAGAAAGAAAGAAAAACCAGGGAGGCCTGCCACCCTTGTCTGTCTGTCTCTTTGTCTGCCTGATTCCCTGGAACTGGAGATGGGCCACCATATAGTTGCTGGTAGTTCATCCCAGGTTCTCTGGTAGAGGAGACAATGCTGTTAATTGTTGAGCCCTCTCAGAGGCCCCACACATCTTTAAATTTTTAGAAGTATATGTGAGGCTGTGTTTATGTACATCATATGCAGACCATAAGAGGGATTTAGATTCTCCAGAATCTGACACCCTCTTCTGGAGTGTCTGAAGACAGCTACAGTGTACTTATATATAATAAATAAATAAATAAATAAATAAATAAATAAATAAATAAATAAATAAATAAACATTTTTTAAAAAGGATAAGAAAGAAAATAAAACCAGGCAGGCCTGCAATCCTTGTCTGTCTGTCTGTCTGTCTGAACCCCTGGAACTGTAGATGGGCCACCATATAGTTGCTGATAGTTGATCCCACATTGTCTGGAAGAGGAGACAATGCTGTTAATTATTGAGCCGTTTCAGTGGCCCCACACATCTTTAACTTTTTAGAAGTATATGTGAGGCTGTGTCTATGTACATCATATGCAGACCATAAGAGGGATTTAGATTCTTCAGAATATGACACCCACTTCTGAAGTGTCTGAAGATAGCTACAGTGTACTTATATCTAATAAATACATATATAAATAAATAAACATTTTTAAAATGTATAAGAAAGAAAGAAAAACCAGGCAGGCCTGCAATCCTTGTCTGTCTGTCTGTCTGTATGTCTGTCTTATCCCCTGGAACTTGAGATGGTCCACAATATAGTTGCTGGTAGTTGATCCCAGGTCCTCTGGAAGAGGAGACAATGCTGTTCATTGTTGAGCCCTTTCAGTGGCCCCACCCATCTTTAAAATTTTAGAAGTATATGTGAGGTTGTGTTTATGTACATCATATGCATACCATAAGAGGGATATAGATTCTCCAGAATCTGACACCCTCTTCTGGAGAGTCTGAAGACAGCTACAGTGTACTTATATCTAATAAATAAATAAATAAATAAATAAATAAATAAATGAATGAATGAATAAATAAATAAATAAACATTTTTTAAAAAGGATAAGAAAGTATGAAAAATCAGGCAGGCCTGCCATCCTTATCTCTGTCTGTCTGTCTGTCTATCTTATCCCCTGGAACTTGAGATGGGCCACCATATAGTTGCTGGAAGTTGATCCCACGTTGTCTGGAAGAGGAGACAATGGTGTTCATTGTTGAGCCCTTTCAGTGGGCCCACCCATCTTTAAATTTTTAGAAGTATATGTGAGGCTGTGTTTATGTACATCATATGCAGACCATAAGAGGGATATAGATTCTCCAGAATCTGACACCCTCTTCTGGAGTGTCTGAAGATAGCTACAGTGTACTTATATCTAATAAATACATATATAAATAAATAAATAAATAAACAAACATTTTTTAAAAAGGATAAGAAAGAAAGAAAGACCAGGCAGGACTGCCATCCTTATCTCTGTCTGTCTGTCTGTCTGTCTGATCCTCTGGAACTGGAGATGGGCCACCATAGAGTTGCTTGTAGTTGATCCCAGGTTCTCTGGAAGAGGAGACAATGCTGTTAATTGTTGAGCCCTTTCAGTGGGCCCACCCATCTTTAAATTTTTAGAAGTATATGTGAGGCTGTGTTTATGTACATCATATGCAGACCATAAGAGGGATTTAGATTCTCCAGAATATGACACCCTCTTCTAGAGTGTCTGAAGACAGCTACAGTGTACTTATATCTAATAAATACATAAATAAATAAATAAACATTTTTTAAAAAGAATAAGAAAGAAAGAAAGACCAGGCAGGCCTGCCACCTTGTCTGTCTGTCTGTCTGTCTGTCTGTCTGTCTGTCTGTCTATCTGTCAGTTACCCTGGAACTGGAGATGGGCCACCATATAGTTGCTGGTAGTAGATCCCAGGTTCCCTGGAAGAGGAGACAATGCTGTTAATTGTTGAGCCCTTTCAGTGGCCCCACCCATCTTTAAATTTTTAGAAGTATATGTGAGGCTGTGTTCATGTACATCATATGCAGACCATAAGAGGGATATTGATTCTCCAGAATCTGACACCCTCTTCTGGAGAGTCTGAAGACAGCTACAGTGTACTTATATCTAATAAATACATAAATAAACAAATAATCATTTTTAAAAAAGGATAATAAAGAAAGAGAGACCAGGCAGGCCTGCCATCCTTGTCTGTAAATCTGTCTGTGTGATCCCCTGGAACTGGAGATTGGCCACCATATAATTGCTGGTAGTTGATCCCAGGTTCTCTGGAAGAGGAGTCAGTTCTGTTAATTGTTGAGCCCTTTCAGTGGCCCCACCCATCTTTAAATTTTTAGAAGTATATATGAGGCTGTGTTCATGTACATCATATGCAGACCATAAGAGGGATATAGATTCTCCAGAATCTGACACCCTTTTCGGGAGTGTTTGAAGACAGCTACAGTGTACTTATATCTAATAAATTCATACTTAAATTAATAAACATTTTTTAAAAAGGATAAGAAAGAATGAAAGACCAGGTAGGCCTGCCATCCTTAACTCTATCTGTCTGTATGTATGTCTGTCTGTCTGATCCCCTGGAACTGGAGATGGGCCACCATATAGTTGCTGGTAGTTGATCCCAGGATCTCTATAAGAGGAGACAATG
This sequence comes from Mus caroli, assembly GCF_978045245.1. NCBI lineage: Eukaryota > Metazoa > Chordata > Mammalia > Rodentia > Muridae > Mus > Mus caroli. The sequence continues at coordinate 101,371 of NW_028227568.1, read as the reverse complement.
ATGTTAATTGTTGATCCCTTTCATTGGCCCCACACATCTTTAAATTTTTAGAAGTAAATGTGAGGCTGTGTTTATGTACATCATATGCAGACCATAAGAGGCATATAGATTCTCCAGAATCTGACACCCTCTTCTGGAGTTTCTGAAGACAGCTACAGTGTACTTATATCTAATAAATAAATAAATAAATTAATTAATTAATTAATTAATTAATTAACGTTTTTTAAAAGGGATAAGAAAGAAAGAAAAACCAGGCAGGCCTGCCATCCTTGTCTGTCTTTCTCTCTGTCTGTCTGTCTTGCGTAGCCCCTTGAGTAGCCTAGCCTAGTCCCTTGCCTTGACTAGCCCAGCCCCTTACCTAGCCTAGCCTAGCCCAGCCCTGCCTTGCCTAGCCCTGCCTATCCCTGTCTTTAACCAGGCTGGCCTTGAACTCAGAAACTGACTGCCTCTGCCTCCAGAGTGCTCTCATTAAGAGCTCGAGCCACCACTGACTGTTGGGTTTTCTAAGTCTTACATAGGTATGGTCTGTTTCTCAGCTGTGAAACCCTAATTAACACATGTAGTCTGTCCTAGGTCAGCCATAGCTACAGACTGAGGCCTTTTCTAAAACAAAACAAAAGAAAACAAAAAATAGAAATAATAAAATAAATAAATTAAGCAATCACATGATATCTTTTCTTTCTTTCAGTGATACTCAGAGCTTGAAGCAGTTCACCCATGAGACCTCAGCTCCGGACATTGAGGCTCTTTCCCTAACAAGTATTATGGCTGAACCTGAGGGGTTCTACTGCTGATTTGTGTCCCCCACTTTAAAAAAATAGTTGTTTTCAAAGGCTGCAGGTTCTTAGCCCTGTTCCTTGTTACAGTTGAGTCACAGCCCTGAAAGTTCAGTGGTAGTTAAAGGCACTGAGAAGGGCTTCCTATAGACATCAAAGACCAAGTCTTTGTTTTAAAAAAGTTAATCTGGATTCCCCCACCCCCTGGCATCCTTAGAATTCCTAGAAAGGAAGGCAGGGACCTGGGCAGAAGGGTGCAAGGCTACTGGTGTTTGTAAGTGGTAACAGAAAGCTTTCTCTTGTTGGTACCCTACCCCAAGTTACACTGTCACTTCTTTTTCCTAGTTGTTGTTTTGTTGGTTTGTATTCTCAACATAGACCCTTTTCCTTCCTAACCTTGGCTGTCCTGAACCTTACTGTCCTTGAACTCAGTGATTTGCCTGTCTTGCTGGCATGAAACTGTGAGCTACCATCCAGAAGGAAGCACCCTGCTGAGGTTAGATTGGGGTCTCTTCCATTTTCCTCTATGAACATGCATATGGCAGGCCTGTTCTTTCTTTTTTACTTTTCCTTTTCTTTTTAAAGATTTATTTATTTATTATATTTAAGTATGCTGTAGCTATCTTCAGACAGTCCAGAAGAGGGTGTCAGATTCTGAAGAATCTAAATCATTCTTATTGTCTGCATATGATGTATATAAACACAGCCTCACATATACTCAAAAAAAAAGAAAGATGTGGCTACAGAGAGGGCTCAACAATTAAGAGCATTGTCTCCTCTTCCAGAGAACCTGGGCTCAATTACCAGTATTATATATGGTGGCCCATCTCCAGTTCCAGGGGATCTAATACTCTGTTCTGGAGTCTGTTGGCACAGCATACACATGCAAAACATTCTTACACAATCATTGAGAGAGGAGAGAGAGGGGTTGAGAGAGAGGGGAGGTAATCATACCTCCTGACGAGTTTGAAGACCTGAGCTTCATCACTCACACAAATAAATAAATGCAAAATATTTTTTTTATAAATAAACTCTGCCATTGCCCTTTAAAAATTCCTAGAAAACAAGTTTTATAAGCAACAGTTATATTTACTATATCTAAAGGACAGTCATGAGCATATTCAATAAATAGAAAAAGGCCTGTTAGTCTTAGAAATGGAAAAGACAAACCAAGGAAGGTTTGCAATTACATAATGAGGCAGCTCAGCCCAGCTCTAAGGTTGGAAATAAGACTCGAGAATAGGATACACCTGAAGACAGCCAGCCATTGTTTTTTGTTTTGGAGGCTGAAAGGATACACCTGAAGACAGCCAATGCTGTGTGATGGTGATCTGGTATTTTTTTTTTTAATTTTTAAAAACTTTAACACTTTTTATAAAACTTTTATAAAAACTTTTTATTCTCTCTCTCTTTCTCTCTCTCTTTCTCTCTCTCTCTCTTTCTCTCTCTCTCTTTCTCTCTCTCTCTTTCTCTCTCTCTCTCTTTCTCTCTCTCTCTTTCTCTCTCTTTTTCTCTCTCTCTCTCTTTCTCTCTCTCTTTCTCTCTCTCTCTCTTATTCTCTCTCTCTCTTTCTCTCTCTCTCTCTCTTTCTCTCTCTCTCTTTCTCTCTCTCTCTTTCTCTCTCTCTTTCTCTCTCTTTCTCTCTCTCTCTCTCTTTCTCTCTCTCTCTCTCTCCTCTCACTCTCCCTCTATCTCTCCCTCTCTCTCTCTCTCTCTTTCTTTCTTTCTCACCCTAGCTCCTACCCTAGCCCCTACCCTAGCCCTGTCTTTCACCAGGGTGGCCTCGAACTCAGAAACTGACTGCTTCTGCCTACAGAGTGCTCTCATTAAGAGCTTCAGCCACCACTGAATGTCCGGTTTTCTAAGCCTTACCTTGCTCTTGGTGTCTGTTCTCAGCTGTGAAACCCTAATTAACACAAGTAGGCAGTCCTGGGTCTGCATGAGCTACAGACTGAGGACTTTTCTAAAAACAAATAAAACAAAACAAAACAACAAATAGAAATAATAAAATACATAAATTAAGCAACCACAGCACAGCTTATCTCTATCTAGGTGGTACTCAGAAATTCCAGCAGTTGGCCTGTGACACCGCAGCTCACTATATGTGAGGCTGTGTTTATGTACATCATATGCAGACCATAAGAGGGATTTAGATTCTCCAGAATCTGACACCCTCTTCTGGAGTGTCTGAACAGCTACAGTGAACTTATATCTAATAAATAAATAAATAAATAAATAAATAAATAAATAAATAAATAAACATTTTTTTAAAAAAAAGGATAAGAAAGAAAGAAAGACCAGGCAGGCCTGCCATCCTTATCACTGTCTGTATGTCTGTCTGTCTGATCCCCTGGAACTGGAGATGGGCCACCATATAGTTGCTGGTAGTTGATCCCAGGTACTCTGGAAGAGGAGACAATGCTGTTAATTGTTGAGCTTTTAGAGTGGCCCCACCCTTCTTTAAATTTTTAGAAGTATATGTGAGGCTGTGTTTATGTACATCATATGCAGACCATAAGAGGGATTTAGATTCTCCAGAATCTGACACCGTCTTCTGGAGTGTCTGAACAGCTACAGTGTACTTATATCTAATAAATACATAAATAAATAAATAAATAAATAAATAAATAAATAAACATTTTGTAAAAAGGATAAGACAGAAAGAAAGACCAGGCAGGCCTGCCATCCTTATTCTTGTCTGTCTGTCTGTCTGTCTGATACCCTGGGAGTGGAGATGGGCCACAATATAGTTTCAGGTAGTTGATCCCACGTTCTCTGGAAGAAGAGAAAATGCTGTTAATTGTTGAGCCCTTTCAGTGGGCCCACCCATCGTTTAATTTTTAGAAGTATATGTGAGGCTGTGTTTATGTACATCATATGCAGACCATAAGAGGGATTTAGATTCTCCAGAAGATGACAACCTCTTCTGGAGTGTCTGAAGACAGCTACAGTGTACTTATATCTAATAAATACATAAATAAATAAATAAACATTATTTTAAAAGGATAAGAAAGAAAGAAAGACCAGGCAGTCCTGCCCTCCTTATCTCTGTCTGTCTGTCTGTCTGTCTGATCCCCTGGAACTGGAGATGGGCCACCATATAGTTGCTGGTAGTTGATCCCAGGTTCTGTGGAAGAAGAGACAATGCTGTTAATGGTTGAGCCTTTTCAGTGGCCCCACCCATCTTAAATTTTTAGAAGTGTATGTGAATCTGTGTTTATGTCCATCATATGCAGACCATAAGAGGGATTTATATTCTCCAGAATCTGACACCCTCTTCTAGAGTGTCTGAAGACAGCTACAGTGTACTTATATCTAATAAATACATAAATAAATAAATAAATATTTTTTAAAAAGGATAAGAAAGAAAGAAAAACCAGGGAGGCCTGCCACCCTTGTCTGTCTGTCTCTTTGTCTGCCTGATCCCCTGGAACTGGAGATGGGCCACCATATAGTTGCTGGTAGTTGATCCCAGGTTCTCTGGTAGAAGAGACAATCCTGTTAATTGTTGAGCCCTCTCAGTGGCCCCACACATCTTTAAATTTTTAGAAGTATATGTGAGGCTGTGTTTATGTACATCATAAGCAGACCATAAGAGGGATTTAGATTCTCCAGAATCTGACACCCTCTTCTGGAGTGTCTGAAGACAGCTACAGTGTACTTATATCTAATAAATACATAAATAAATGTATAAATAAACTTTTTTTAAAAAAGGATAAGAAAGAATGAAAGACCAGGCAGGCCTGCCATCCTTATCACTGTCTATGTCTGTCTGTCTGATCCCCTGGAAATAGAGATGGGCCACCATATAGTTGCTGGTAGTTGATCCCAGGTACTCTGGAATAGGAGACAATGCTGTTAATTGTTGAGCCCTTTCAGTGGCGCCACCCAACTTTGAATATTTAGAAGTATATGTGAGGCTGTGTTTATGTACATCATATGCAGACCATAAGAGGGATTTAGATTCTCCAGAATCTGACACCCTCTTCTGGAGTGTCTGAAGACAGCTAGAGTGTACTTATATCTAATAAATAAATAGATAAATAAATAAATAAATAAACATTTTTTAAAAAGGATAAGAAAGAAAGAAAGACCAGGCAGGCCTGCCATCCATATCTCTGTCTGTCTGTCTGTCTGTGTATCTGATCCCCGGGAACTGGAGATGGGCCACCATATAGTTGCTGGTAGTTGATCCAAGGTTCTCTGGAAGAGGAGACAATGCTGTTAATTGTTGAGCCCTTTCAGTGGCCCCACACTTCTTTAAATATTTAGAAGTATATGTGAGGCTGTGTTTATGTACATCATATTCAGATTATAAGAGGATTTAGATTCTCCAGAATCTGACACCCTCTACTGGAGTGTCTGAAGACAGCTACAGTGTACTTATATATAATAAATACATAAAAAAATAAATAAATAAACATTTTTTAAAAAGGATAAGAAAGAAAGTAAGACCAGGCAGGCCTGCCATCCTTATCTCTGTCTGTCTGTCTGTTTGTTTGTCTGATCACCTGGAACTGGAGATGGGCTACCATATAGTTGCTGGTAGTTGATACCAGGTTCTCTGGAAGAGGAGACAATGCTGTTAATTGTTGACCCCTATTTGTGGCCCTACCCATCGTTAAATTTTTAGAAGTGTATGTGAGGCTTGTTTATGTACATCATATGCAGACCCGAAGAGGGATTTAGATTCATCAGTATCTGACACCCTCTTCTGGAGTGTCTGAAGACAGCTACAGTGTACTTATATCTAATAAATACATAAATAAATAAATAAATAAATAAATAAATAAATAAATAAATAAATAAACATTATTTAAACCGGATAAGAAAGAAAGAAAGACCAGGCATGCCTGCCATCCTTATCTCTGTCTGTCTGTCTGTCTGTCTGTTTGTCGTTCTGATCCCCTCGAACTGGAGATGGGCCACCATATAGGTGCTGGTAGTTGATCCCAGGTTCTCTGGAAGAGGAGACAATGCTGTTAATTGTTGAGCCCTTTCAGTGGCCCCACCCATCGTTAAATTTTTAGTAGTATATGTGACGCTGTGTTTATGTACATCATTCAGACCATAAGAGGGATTTAGATTCTCCAGAATCTGACACCCTCTTCTGGATTGTCTGAAGACAGCTACAGTGTACTTCTATCTAATAAATAAATAAATAAATAAATAAATAAATAAATAAATAAATAAATAAATAATAAACATTATTTAAACCGGATAAGAAATAAAGAAAGACCAGGCAGGCCTACCATCCTTATCTCTGTCTGTCTGTCTGTCTGTCGTTCTGATCCCCTGGATCTGGAGATGGGCCACCATATAGTTGCTGTTAGTTGATCCCAGGTTCTCTGGAAGAGGAGACAATGCTGTTAATTGTTGAGCGCTTTCAGTGGCCCCACCCATCGTTAAATTTTTAGTAGTATATGTGAGGCTGTGTTTATGTACATTATATGCAGACCATAAGAGGGATTTAGATTCTCCAGAATCTGACACCCTCTTCTGGAGTGTCTGAAGACAGCTACAGTGTACTTATATCTAATAAACATATAAATAAATAAATAAACATTTTTTAAAAAGGATAAGAAAGAAAGAAAGACCAGGCAGGCCTGCCATCCTTATGTCTGTCAGTCTGTCTGTCTGTAAGTCTGTCTGATCCCTTGGAACTGGAGATGGGCCACGATATAGTTGCTGTTAGTTGATCCCAGGTTCTCTGGAAGAGGAGACAATGCTGTTAATTGTTGAGCCCTTTCAGTGGCTCCACCTATCTTTAAATTTTTAGAAGTATATGTTAGGCTGTGTTTATGTACATCATATGCAGACCATAAGAGGTATTTAGTTTCTCCAGAATCTGACACCCTCTTCTGGAGTGTCTGAAGACAACTACAGTGTACTTATATCTAATAAATAAATACATAAATAAATAAATATATCAATAAATAAATAAATAAATAAACATTATTTTAAAAGGATAAGAAAGAAAGAAAGACCAGGCAGGCCTGCCCTCCTTATCTCTGTCTGTATGTCTGTCTGTCTGTCTGTCTGATCCCCTGGAACTCGAGATGGACCACCATATAGTTGCTTGTAGTTGATCCCAGGTTCTCTGGAAGAAGAGACAATGCTGTTAATTGTTGAGCCCTTTCAGTGGCCCCACCCATCTTTAAATTTTTAGAAGTGTATGTGAATCTGTGTTTATGTCCATCATATGCAGACCATAAGAGGGATTTATATTCTCCAGAACCTGACACCCTCCTCTGGATTGTTTGAAGACAGCTACATTGTACTTATATCTAATAAATACATAAATAAATAAATAAACATTTTTTAAAAAGGATAAGAAAGAAAGAAAAACCATGGAGGCCTGCCACCCTTGTCTGTCTGTCTCTTTGTCTGTCTGATCCCCTGCAACTGGAGATGGGCCACCATATAGTTGCTGGTAGTTGATCCCAGGTTCTCTGGAAGAGGAGACAATGCTGTTAATTGTTGAGCCCTTTCAGTGGCTCCACCTATCTTTAAATTTTTAGAAGTATATGTTAGGCTGTGTTTATGTACATCATATGCAGACCATAAGAGGTATTTAGTTTCTCCAGAATCTGACACCCTCTTCTGGAGTGTCTGAAGACAACTACAGTGTACTTATATCTAATAAATAAATACATAAATAAATAAATATATCAATAAATAAATAAATAAATAAACATTATTTTAAAAGGATAAGAAAGAAAGAAAGACCAGGCAGGCCTGCCCTCCTTATCTCTGTCTGTATGTCTGTCTGTCTGTCTGTCTGATCCCCTGGAACTCGAGATGGACCACCATATAGTTGCTTGTAGTTGATCCCAGGTTCTCTGGAAGAAGAGACAATGCTGTTAATTGTTGAGCCCTTTCAGTGGCCCCACCCATCTTTAAATTTTTAGAAGTGTATGTGAATCTGTGTTTATGTCCATCATATGCAGACCATAAGAGGGATTTATATTCTCCAGAACCTGACACCCTCCTCTGGATTGTTTGAAGACAGCTACATTGTACTTATATCTAATAAATACATAAATAAATAAATAAACATTTTTTAAAAAGGATAAGAAAGAAAGAAAAACCATGGAGGCCTGCCACCCTTGTCTGTCTGTCTCTTTGTCTGTCTGATCCCCTGCAACTGGAGATGGGCCACCATATAGTTGCTGGTAGTTGATCCCAGGTTCTCTGGTAGAGGAGACAATGCTGTTAATTGTTGAGCCCTTTCAGTGGCCCCACACATCTTTAAATTTTTAGAAGTATATGTGAGGCTGTGTTTATGTACATCATATGCACACCATTAGAGGGATTTAGATTCTCCAGAATCTGACACCCTCTTCTGGAGTGTCTGAAGACAGCTACAGTGTACTTATATATAATAAATAAATAAATAAATAAATAAATAAATAAATAAACATTTTTTAAAAAGGATAAGAAAGAAAGTAAAACCAGGCAGGCCTGCAATCCTTGTCTGTCTATCTGTCTGTCTGTCTGATCCCCTGGAACTGGAGATGGGCCACCATATAGTTGCTGCTAGTTGATCCCAGGTTCTCTGGTAGAGGAGACAATGCTGTTAATTGTTGAGCCGTTTCAGTGGCCCCACACATCTTTAAATTTTTAGAAGTATATGTGAGGCTGTGTTTATGTACATCATATGCAGACCATAAGAGGGATTTAGATTCTCCAGAATATGACACCCTCTTCTAAAGTGCCTGAAGACAGCTACAGTGTACTTATATCTAATAAATACATATATGAATAAATAAACATTTTTAAAATGTATAAGAAAGAAAGAAAAACCAGGCAGGTCTGCAATCCTTGTCTGTCTGTCTGTATATATGTCTGTCTGATCCCCTAAAACTGGAGATGGGCCACAATATAGTTGCTGGTAGTTGATCCCAGGTCCTTTTGAAGATGAGACAATGCTGTTAATTGTTGAGCCCTTTCAGTGGCCCCACCCATTTTTAAATTTTTAGAAGTATATGTGATGCTGTGTTTATGTACATCATATGCAGACCATAAGAGGGATATAGATTCTCCAGAATCTGACACCCTCTTCTGGAGTGTCTGAAGACAGCTACAGTGTACTTATATCTAATAAATAAATAAATAAATAAATAAATAAATAAATAAATAAATAAATAAATGAATAAATGAATAAATGAATAAATGAATAAATAAATAAATAAACATTTTTAAAAAGGATAAGTAAGAAAGAAAAATCAGGCAGGCCTGCTATCCTTATCTCTCTCTGTCTGTCTGTCTGTCTGATCCCCTGCAACTTGAGATGGGCCACCATATAGTTGCTGGTATTTGATCCCAAGTTCTCTGGAAGAGGAGACAATGGTGTTAATTGTTGAGCCCTTTCAGTGGCCCCACCCATCCTTAAATTTTTAGAAGTGTATGTGAGGCTGTGTTCATGTACATCATATGCAGACCATAAGAGGGATATAGATTCTCCAGAATCAGACACCCTCTTCTGGAGAGTCTGAAGACAGCTACAGTGTACTTATATCTAATAAATACATAAATAAATATATAAATAAACATTTTTTTTTAAAAAAGATAAGAAAGAAAGACCAGGCAGGCCTGCCATCCTTATCACTGTCTGTATGTCTGTCTGTCTGATTCCCTGGAACTGGAGATGGGCCAAAATATAGTTGCTGGTAGTTGATCCCAGGTTCTCTGGAAGAGGAGACAATGCTGTTAATTGTTGAGCCCTTTCAGTGGCCCCACCCATCCTTAAATTTTTAGAAGTGTATGTGAGGCTGTGTTCATGTACATCATATGCAGACCATAAGAGGGATATAGATTCTCCAGAATCTGACACCCTCTTCTGGAGAGTCTGAAGACAGCTACAGTGTACTTATATCTAATAAATACATAAATAAATAAAAAAATGAATAATTGAATAAATAAATAAATAAATAAACATTTTTAAAATGGATAAGAAAGCAAGAAAAATCAGGCAGGCCTGCCATCCTTATCTCTGTGTGTCTGTCCTTCTGTCTGTCTTATCCCATAGAACTTGAGATGGACCACCATATAGTTGCTGGTAGTTGATCCCACGTTCTTTGGAAGAGGAGAGAATGCTGTTAATTGTTGAGTCCTTTCAGTGGGCCCACCCATCTTTTAATTTTTAGAAGTATATGTGAGGCTGTGTTTATGTACATCACATGCAGACCATAAGAGGGATTTAGATTCTCCAGAAGATGACACCCTCTTCTAGAGTGTTTGAAGACAGCTACAGTGTACTTATATCTAATAAATAAATAAATAAATAAATAAATAAATAAATAAATAAAAAATAAACATTTTTTAAAGAAGATAAGACAGAAAGAAAGACTAGGCAGGCCTGCCATCCATATCTCTGTCTGTGTGTCTGTCTGTCTGTCAGTCTGATACCTGGGAACTGGAGATGGGCCACGAATAGTTGCTGGTAGTTGATCCCAGGTTCTCTGGAAGAGGAGACAATGCTGTTAATTGTTGAGCCCTTTCAGTGGCGCCACCCATCTTTAAATATTTAGAAGTATATGTGAGGCTGTGTTTTTGTACATCATATGCAGACCATAAGAGGGATTTAGATTCTCCAGAATCTGACACCCTCTTCTGGAGTGTCTGAAGACAGCTACAGTGTACTTATATCTAATAAATAAATAAATAAATAAATAAATAAATAAATAAATACACATTTTTTAAAAAGGATAAGAAAGAAAGTAAGACAAGGCAGGCCTGCCATCCTTATCTCTGTCTGTCTGTCTGTCTGTCTGTCTGATCCCCTGGAACTTGAGATGGGCCACCATATAGTTGCTGGTAATTGATCCAAGGATCTCTGGAAGAAGAGACAATGCTGTTAATTGTTGAGCCCTATCAGTGGCCCCACACTTATTTAAATATTTAGAAGTATATGTGAGGCTGTGTTTTTGTACATCATATGCAGACCATAAGAGGGATTTAGATTCTCCAGAATCTGACACCCTCTACTGGAGTGTCTGAAGACAGCTACAGTGTACTTATATATAATAAATACATAAAAAATAAATAAATAAACATTTTTTAAAAAGGATAAGAAAGAAAGTAAGACCAGGCAGGCCTGCCATCCTTATCTCTGTCTGTCTCTCTGTCTGTCTGATCCCCTGGAACTGGAGATGGGCTACCATATAGTTGCTGGTAGTTGATACCAGGTTCTCTGGAAGAGGAGACAATGCTGTTAATTGTTGACCCCTATTTGTGGCCCTACCCATCTTTAAATTTTTAGAAGTGTATGTGAGGCTGTGTTTATGTACATCATATGCAGACCAGAAGAGGGATTTAGATTCATCAGTATCTGACACCCTCTTCTGGAGTGTCTGAAGACAGCTACAGTGTACATATATATAATAAATAAATAAATAAATAAATAAATAAATAAATAAATAAATAAACATTATTTAAATCGGATAAGAAGGAAAGAAAACCAGGCAGTCCTGCCATCCTTTTCTCTGTCTGTCTGTCTGTCTGTCTGTCGTTCTGATCCCCTGGAACTGGAGATGGGCCACCATATAGGTGCTGGTAGTTGATCCCAGGTTCACTGGAAGAGGAGACAATGCTGTTAATTGTTGAGCCCTTTCAGTGGCCCCACCCATCGTTAAATTTTTAGTAGTATATGTGAGGCTGTGTTTATGTACATCATATGCAGACCATAAGAGGGATTTAGATTCTCCAGAATGTGACACCATCTTCTGGAGTGTCTGAAGACAGCTTCAGTGAACTTATATCTAATAAATAAATAATAAATAAATAAATAAACAAACATTATTTAAACCGGATAAGAAAAAAAGAAAGACCAGGCAGGCCTACCATCCTTATCTCTGTCTGTCTGTCTGTCTGTCGTTCTGATCCCCTGGAACTGGAGATGGGCCACCATATAGGTGCTGGTAGTTGATCCCAGGTTCTCTGGAAGAGGAGACAATGCTGTTAATTGTTGAGCGCTTTCAGTGGCCCCACCCATCGTTAAATTTTTAGTAGTATATGTGAGGCTGTGTTTATGTACATCATATGCAGACCATAAGAGGGTTTTAGTTTCTCCAGAATCTGACACCCTCTTCTGGAGTGTCTGAAGACAGCTACAGTGTACTTATATCTAATAAATACATAAATAAATAAATAAATAAATAAATAAATAAATAAACATTATTTTAAAAGGATAAGAAAGAAAGAAAGACCAGGCAGGCCTGCCCTCCTTATCTCTGTCTGTATGTCTGTCTGTCTGTCTGTCTGATCCCCTGGAACTCGAGATGGGCCACAATATAGTTGCTGGTAGTTCATCCCAGGTTCTCTGGTAGAGGAGACAATGCTGTTAATTGTTGAGCCGATTCAGTGACCCCACACATCTATAACTTTTTAGAAGTATATGTGAGGCTTTGTTTATGTACATCATATGCAGACCATAAGAGGGATTTAGATTCTCCAGAATGTGACACCCTCTTCTGAAGTGCCTGAAGACAGCTACAGTGTACTTATATCTAATAAATACATATATAAATAAATAAACATTTTTAAAATGTATAAGAAAGAAAGAAAAACCAGGCAGGTCTGCAATCCTTGTCTGTCTGTCTGTACGTATGTCTGTCTGATCCCCTGGAACTGGAGATGGGCCACAATATAGTTGCTGGTAGTTGATCCCAGGTCCTTTTGAAGATGAGACAATGCTGTTAATTGTTGAGCCCTTTCAGTGGCCCCACCCATCTTTAAATTTTTAGAAGTATATGTGACGCTGTGTTTATGTACATCATATGCAGTCCATAAGAGAGATATAGATTCTCCAGAATCTGACACCCTCTTCTGGAGAGTCTGAAGACAGCTACAGTGTACTTATATCTAATAAATACATAAATAAATAAATAAATAAATAAATAAATAAACAAATGAATAAATGAATAAATAAATAAATAAACATTTTTAAAAAGGATATGAAAGAAAGAAAAATCAGGCAGGACTGCCATCCTTATCTCTGTCTGTCTGTCTGTCTGTCTGATCCCCTGGAACTGGAGATGGGCCACTATAAAGTTGCTGGTAGTTGATCCCAGGTTGTCTGGAAGAAGAGACAATGCTGTTAATTGTTGAGCCCTTTCAGTGGCCCCACCCATCTTAAATTTTTAGAAGTGTATGTGAATCTGTGTATATGTCCATCATATGCAGACCATAAGAAGGATTTATATTCTCCAGAATCTGACACCCTCTTCTAGAGTGTCTGAAGACAGCTACAGTGTACTTATATCTAATAAATACATAAATAAATAAATAAATAAATATTTTTTAAAAAGTATAAGAAAGAAAGAAAAGCCAGGGAGGCCTGCCACTCTTGTCTGTCTGTCTCTTTGTCTGCCTGATCCCCTGAAACTGGAGAAGGGCCACCATATAGTTGCTGGTAGTTGATCCCAGTTTCTCAGGTAGAGGAGACAATGCTGTTAATTGTAGAGACCTCTCAGTGGCCCCCCCCCACCTTTAAATTTTTAGAAGTAAATGTGAGGCTGTGTTTATGTACATCATATGCAGACCATAAGAGGGATTTAGATTCTCAAGTATCTGACACCCTCTTCTTGAGTGTCTGAAGACAGCTACAGTGTACTTATATCTAATAAATACATAAATAAATATATAAATAAACATTTTTTTAAAAAGGATAAGAAAGAAAGAAAGACCAGGCCGGCCTGCCATCCTTATCACTGTCTGTATGTCTGTCTGTCTGATCCCCTGGAATTGGTAATGGGCCACCATATAGTTGCTGGTAGTTGATCCCAGGTACTCTGGAAGAGGAGACAATGCTGTTAATTGTGAGCTTTTAGAGTGGCCCCACCCTTCTTTAAATTTTTAGAAGTATATGTGAGGCTGTGTTTATGTACATCATATGCAGACCATAAGAGGGATTTAGATTCTCCAGAATCTGACACCCTCTTCTGGAGTGTCTGAACAGCTACAGTGTACTTATATCTAATAAATAAATAAATAAATAAATAAATAAATAAGTAAAAAATAAACATTTTTTAAAAAAGATAAGACAGAAAGAAAGACCAGGCAGGCCTGCCATCCATATCTCTGTCTGTCTGTCTGTCTGTCTGTCAGTCTGATACCTGGGAACTGGAGATGGGCCACGAATAGTTGCTGGTAGTTGATCCCAGGTTCTCTGGAAGAGGAGACAATGCTGTTAATTGTTGAGCCCTTTCAGTGGCGCCACCCATCTTTAAATATTTAGAAGTATATGTGAGGCTGTGTTTTTGTACATCATATGCAGACCATAAGAGGGATTTAGATTCTCCAGAATCTGACACCCTCTTCTGGAGTGTCTGAAGACAGCTACAGTGTACTTATATCTAATAAATAAATAGATAATAAATAAATAAATAAATAAATAAATAAATAAATAAATAAATAAATAAATAAATAAACATTTTTTAAAAAGGATAAGAAAGAAAGTAAGACAAGGCAGGCCTGCCATCCTTATCTCTGTCTGTCTGTCTGTCTGTCTGTCTGATCCCCTGGAACTTGAGATGGGCCACCATATAGTTGCTGGTAATTGATCCAAGGATCTCTGGAAGAAGAGACAATGCTGTTAATTGTTGAGCCCTATCAGTGGTCCCACACTTATTTAAATATTTAGAAGTATATGTGAGGCTGTGTTTATGTACATCATATTCAGATTATAAGAGGATTTAGATTCTCCAGAATCTGACACCCTCTACTGGAGTGTCTGAAGACAGTTACAGTGTACTTATATATAATAAATACATAAAAAAATAAATAAATAAACATTTTTTAAAAAGGATAAGAAAGAAAGTAAGACCAGGCAGGCCTGCCATCCTTATCTCTGTCTGTCTGTCTGTCTGTCTGATCCCCTGGAACTGGAGATGGGCTACCATATAGTTGCTGGTAGTTGATAGCAGGTTCTCTGGAAGAGGAGACAATGCTGTTAATTGTTGACCCCTATTTGTGGCCCTACCCATCTTTAAATTTTTAGAAGTGTATGTGAGGCTGTGTTTATGTACATCATATGCAGACCAGAAGAGGGATTTAGATTCATCAGTATCTGACACCCTCTTCTGGAGTGTCTGAAGACAGCTACAGTGTACATATAATAAATAAATAAATAAATAAATAAATAAATAAATAAATAAATAAATAAATAAACATTATTTAAATCGGATAAGAAGGAAAGAAAACCAGGCAGTCCTGCCATCCTTATCTCTGTCTGTCTGTCTGTCTGTCTGTCTGTCGTTCTGATCCCCTGGAACTGGAGATGGGCCACCATATAGGTGCTGGTAGTTCATCCCAGGTTCTCTGGAAGAGGAGACAATGCTGTTAATTGTTGAGCCCTTTCAGTGGCCCCACCCATCGTTAAATTTTTAGTAGTATATGTGAGGCTGTGTTTATGTACATCATATGCAGACCATAAGAGGGATTTAGATTCTCCAGAATGTGACACCATCTTCTGGAGTGTCTGAAGACAGCTTCAGTGAACTTATATCTAATAAATAAATAATAAATAAATAAATAAATAAACATTATTTAAACCGGATAAGAAAAAAAGAAAGACCAGGCAGGCCTACCATCCTTATCTCTGTCTGTCTGTCTGTCTGTCGTTCTGATCCCCTGGAACTGGAGATGGGCCACCATATAGGTGCTGGTAGTTGATCCCAGGTTCTCTGGAAGAGGAGACAATGCTGTTAATTGTTGAGCGCTTTCAGTGGCCCCACCCATCGTTAAATTTTTAGTAGTATATGTGAGGCTGTGTTTATGTACATCATATGCAGACCATAAGAGGGTTTTAGATTCTCCAGAATCTGACACCCTCTTCTGGAGTGTCTGAAGACAGCTACAGTGTACTTATATCTAATAAATACATAAATAAATAAATAAATAAATAAATAAATAAATAAATAAATAAATAAATAAATAAACATTATTTTAAAAGGATAAGAAAGAAAGAAAGACCAGGCAGGCCTGCCCTCCTTACCTCTGTCTGTATGTCTGTCTGTCTGATCCCCTGGAACTCGAGATGGGCCACCATATAGTTGCTTGTAGTTGATCCCAGGTTCTCTGGAAGAAGAGACAATGCTGTTAATTGTTGAGCCCTTTCAGTGGCCACACCCATCTTTAAATTTTTAGAAGTGTCTGTGAATCTGTGTTTATGTCCATCATATGCAGACCATAAGAGTGATTTATATTCTCCAGAATCTGACACCCTCTTCTGGATTGTTTGAAGACAGCTACATTGTACTTATATCTAATAAATACATAAATAAATAAATAAACATTTTTTAAAAGGATAAGAAAGAAAAAAAAAAACCAAGGAGGCCTGCCACCCTTGTCTGTCTGTCTCTTTGTCTGTCTGATCCCCTGCAACATGAGATGGGCCACCATATAGTTGCTGGTAGTTGATCCCAGGTTCTCTGGTAGAGGAGACAATCCTGTTAATTGTTGAGCCCTTTCAGTGGACCCACACATCTTTAAAATTTTAGAAGTATATGTGAGGCTGTGTTTATGTACACAATATGCAGACCATAAGAGGGATTTAGATTCTCCAGAATCTGACACCCTCTTCTGGAGTGTCTGAAGACAGCTACAGTGTACTTATATATAATAAATAAATAAATAAATAAATAAATAAATAAATAAATAAATAAATAAACATTTTTTAAAAAGGATAAGAAAGAAAGTAAAACCAGGCAGGCCTGCAATCCTTGTCTGTCTATCTGTCTGTCTGTCTGACCCCTGGAACTGGAGATGGGCCACCATATAGTTGCTGGTAGTTCATCCCAGGTTCTCTGGTAGAGGAGACAATGCTGTTAATTGTTGAGCCGATTCAGTGGCCCCACACATCTTTAACTTTTTAGAAGTATATGTGAGGCTGTGTTTATGTACATCATATGCAGACCATAAGAGGGATTTAGATTCTCCAGAATATGACACCCTCTTCTGAAGTGCCTGAAGACAGCTACAGTGTACTTATATCTAATAAATACATATATAAATAAATAAACATTTTTAAAATGTATAAGAAAGAAAGAAAAACCAGGCAGGTCTGCAATCCTTGTCTGTCTGTCTGTATGTATGTCTGTCTGATCCCCTGGAACTGGAGATGGGCCACAATATAGTTGCTGGTAGTTGATCCCAGGTCCTTTTGAAAATGAGACAATGCTGTTAATTGTTGAGCCCTTTCAGTGGCCCCACCCATCTTTAAATTTTTAGAAGTATATGTGACGCTGTGTTTATGTACATCATATGCTGTCCATAAGAGGGATATAGATTCTCCAGAATCTGACACCCTCTTCTGGAGAGTCTGAAGACAGCTACAGTGTACTTATATCTAATAAATACAAAAATACATAAATAAATAAATAAATAAATAAATAAATAAATGAATAAATGAATAAATAAATAAATAAACATTTTTAAAAAGGATATGAAAGAAAGAAAAATCAGGCAGGACTGCCATCCTTATCTCTGTCTGTCTGTCTGTCTGTCTGATCCCCTGGAACTGGAGATGGGCCACTATATAGTTGCTGGTAGTTGATCCCAGGTTGTCTGGAAGAAGAGACAATGCTGTTAATTGTTGAGCCCTTTCAGTGGCCCCACCCATCTTAAATTTTTAGAAGTGTATGTGAATCTGTGTATATGTCCATCATATGCAGACCATAAGAGGGATTTATATTCTCCAGAATCTGACACCCTCTTCTAGAGTGTCTGAAGACAGCTACAGTGTACTTATATCTAATAAATACATAAATAAATAAATAAATAAATATTTTTTAAAAAGTATAAGAAAGAAAAGCCAGGGAGGCCTGCCACTCTTGTCTGTCTGTCTCTTTGTCTGCCTGATCCCCTGAAACTGGAGATGGGCCACCATATAGTTGCTGGTAGTTGATCCCAGTTTCTCAGGTAGAGGAGACAATGCTGTTAATTGTAGAGACCTCTCAGTGGCACCCCCCACCTTTAAATTTTTAGAAGTAAATGTGAGGCTGTGTTTATGTACATCATTTGCAGACCATAAGAGGGATTTAGATTCTCAAGTATCTGACACCCTCTTCTGGAGTGTCTGAAGACAGCTACAGTGTACTTATATCTAATAAATACATAAATAAATATATAAATAAACATTTTTTTAAAAAGGATAAGAAAGAAAGAAAGACCAGGCCGGCCTGCCATCCTTATCACTGTCTGTATGTCTGTCTGTCTGATCCCCTGGAATTGGTAATGGGCCACCATATAGTTGCTGGTAGTTGATCCCAGGTACTCTGGAAGAGGAGACAATGCTGTTAATTGTTGAGCTTTTAGAGTGGCCCCACCATTCTTTAAATTTTTAGAAGTATATGTGAGGCTGTGTTTATGTACATCATATGCAGACCATAAGAGGGATTTAGATTCTCCAGAATCTGACACCCTCTTCTGGAGTGTCTGAACAGCTACAGTGTACTTATATCTAATAAATAAATAAATAAATAAATAAATAAATAAATAAATAAATAAATAAATAAAAAATAAACATTTTTTAAAAAAGATAAGACAGAAAGAAAGACCAGGCAGGACTGCCATCCATATCTCTGTCTGTCTGTCTGTCTGTCTGTCAGTCTGATACCTGGGAACTGGAGATGGGCCACGAATAGTTGCTGGTAGTTGATCCCAGGTTCTCTGGAAGAGGAGACAATGCTGTTAATTGTTGAGACCTTTCAGTGGCGCCACCCATCTTTAAATATTTAGAAGTATATGTGAGGCTGTGTTTTTGTACATCATATGCAGACCATAAGAGGGATTTAGATTCTCCAGAATCTGACACCATCTACTGGAGTGTCTGAAGACAGCTACAGTGTACTTATATCTAATAAATAAATAGATACTAAATAAATAAATAAATAAATAAATAAATAAATAAATAAACATTTTTTAAAAAGGATAAGAAAGAAAGTAAGACAAGGCAGGCCTGCCATCCTTATCTCTGTCTGTCTGTCTGTCTGTCTGTCTGTCTGATCCCCTGGAACTGGAGATGGGCCACCATATAGTTGCTGGTAATTGATCCAAGGATCTCTGGAAGAAGAGACAATGCTGTTAATTGTTGAGCCCTATCAGTGGCCCCACACTTATTTAAATATTTAGAAGTATATGTGAGGCTGTGTTTATGTACATCATATTCAGATTATAAGAGGATTTAGATTCTCCAGAATCTGACACCCTCTACTGGAGTGTCTGAAGACAGCTACAGTGTACTTATATATAATAAATACATAAAAAAATAAATAAATAAACATTTTTTAAAAAGGATAAGAAAGAAAGTAAAACCAGGCAGGCCTGCAATCCTTGTCTGTCTATCTGTCTGTCTGTCTGACCCCTGGAACTGGAGATGGGCCACCATATAGTTGCTGGTAGTTCATCCCAGGTTCTCTGGTAGAGGAGACAATGCTGTTAATTGTTGAGCCGATTCAGTGGCCCCACACATCTTTAACTTTTTAGAAGTATATGTGAGGCTGTGTTTATGTACATCATATGCAGACCATAAGAGGGATTTAGATTCTCCAGAATATGACACCCTCTTCTGAAGTGCCTGAAGACAGCTACAGTGTACTTATATCTAATAAATACATATATAAATAAATAAACATTTTTATAATGTATAAGAAAGAAAGAAAAACCAGGCAGGTCTGCAATCCTTGTCTGTCTGTCTGTATGTATGTCTGTCTGATCCCCTGGAACTGGAGATGGGCCACAATATAGTTGCTGGTAGTTGATCCCAGGTCCTTTTGAAAATGAGACAATGCTGTTAATTGTTGAGCCCTTTCAGTGGCCCCACCCATCTTTAAATTTTTAGAAGTATATGTGACGCTGTGTTTATGTACATCATATGCTGTCCATAAGAGGGATATAGATTCTCCAGAATCTGACACCCTCTTCTGGAGAGTCTGAAGACAGCTACAGTGTACTTATATCTAATAAATACAAAAATACATAAATAAATAAATAAATAAATAAATAAATAAATGAATAAATGAATAAATAAATAAATAAACATTTTTAAAAAGGATATGAAAGAAAGAAAAATCAGGCAGGACTGCCATCCTTATCTCTGTCTGTCTGTCTGTCTGTCTGATCCCCTGGAACTGGAGATGGGCCACTATATAGTTGCTGGTAGTTGATCCCAGGTTGTCTGGAAGAAGAGACAATGCTGTTAATTGTTGAGCCCTTTCAGTGGCCCCACCCATCTTAAATTTTTAGAAGTGTATGTGAATCTGTGTATATGTCCATCATATGCAGACCATAAGAGGGATTTATATTCTCCAGAATCTGACACCCTCTTCTAGAGTGTCTGAAGACAGCTACAGTGTACTTATATCTAATAAATACATAAATAAATAAATAAATAAATATTTTTTAAAAAGTATAAGAAAGAAAGAAAAGCCAGGGAGGCCTGCCACTCTTGTCTGTCTGTCTCTTTGTCTGCCTGATCCCCTGAAACTGGAGATGGGCCACCATATAGTTGCTGGTAGTTGATCCCAGTTTCTCAGGTAGAGGAGACAATGCTGTTAATTGTAGAGACCTCTCAGTGGCACCCCCCACCTTTAAATTTTTAGAAGTAAATGTGAGGCTGTGTTTATGTACATCATTTGCAGACCATAAGAGGGATTTAGATTCTCAAGTATCTGACACCCTCTTCTGGAGTGTCTGAAGACAGCTACAGTGTACTTATATCTAATAAATACATAAATAAATATATAAATAAACATTTTTTTAAAAAGGATAAGAAAGAAAGAAAGACCAGGCCGGCCTGCCATCCTTATCACTGTCTGTATGTCTGTCTGTCTGATCCCCTGGAATTGGTAATGGGCCACCATATAGTTGCTGGTAGTTGATCCCAGGTACTCTGGAAGAGGAGACAATGCTGTTAATTGTTGAGCTTTTAGAGTGGCCCCACCATTCTTTAAATTTTTAGAAGTATATGTGAGGCTGTGTTTATGTACATCATATGCAGACCATAAGAGGGATTTAGATTCTCCAGAATCTGACACCCTCTTCTGGAGTGTCTGAACAGCTACAGTGTACTTATATCTAATAAATAAATAAATAAATAAATAAATAAATAAATAAATAAATAAATAAAAAATAAACATTTTTTAAAAAAGATAAGACAGAAAGAAAGACCAGGCAGGACTGCCATCCATATCTCTGTCTGTCTGTCTGTCTGTCTGTCAGTCTGATACCTGGGAACTGGAGATGGGCCACGAATAGTTGCTGGTAGTTGATCCCAGGTTCTCTGGAAGAGGAGACAATGCTGTTAATTGTTGAGACCTTTCAGTGGCGCCACCCATCTTTAAATATTTAGAAGTATATGTGAGGCTGTGTTTTTGTACATCATATGCAGACCATAAGAGGGATTTAGATTCTCCAGAATCTGACACCATCTTCTGGAGTGTCTGAAGACAGCTACAGTGTACTTATATCTAATAAATAAATAGATACTAAATAAATAAATAAATAAATAAATAAATAAATAAATAAATAAATAAACATTTTTTAAAAAGGATAAGAAAGAAAGTAAGACAAGGCAGGCCTGCCATCCTTATCTCTGTCTGTCTGTCTGTCTGTCTGTCTGTCTGATCCCCTGGAACTGGAGATGGGCCACCATATAGTTGCTGGTAATTGATCCAAGGATCTCTGGAAGAAGAGACAATGCTGTTAATTGTTGAGCCCTATCAGTGGCCCCACACTTATTTAAATATTTAGAAGTATATGTGAGGCTGTGTTTATGTACATCATATTCAGATTATAAGAGGATTTAGATTCTCCAGAATCTGACACCCTCTACTGGAGTGTCTGAAGACAGCTACAGTGTACTTATATATAATAAATACATAAAAAAATAAATAAATAAACATTTTTTAAAAAGGATATGAAAGAAAGAAAAATCAGGCAGGACTGCCATCCTTATCTCTGTCTGTCTGTCTGTCTGTCTGATCCCCTGGAACTGGAGATGGGCTACCATATAGTTGCTGGTAGTTGATACCAGGTTCTCTGGAAGAGGAGACAATGCTGTTAATTGTTGACCCCTATTTGTGGCCCTACCCATCTTTAAATTTTTAGAAGTGTATGTGAGGCTGTGTTTATGTACATCATATGCAGACCAGAAGAGGGATTTAGATTCAACAGTATCTGAAACCCTCTTCTGGAGTGTCTGAAGACAGCTACAGTGTACATATATATAATAAATAAATAAATAAATAAATAAATAAATAAATAAATAAATAAATAAATAAATAAATAAATAAACATTATTTAAATCGGATAAGAAGGAAAGAAAACCAGGCAGTCCTGCCATCCTTATCTCTGTCTGTCTGTCTGTCTGTCTGTCGTTCTGATCCCGTGGAACTGGAGATGGGCCACCATATAGGTGCTGGTAGTTGATCCCAGGTTCTCTGGAAGAGGAGACAATGCTGTTAATTGTTGAGCCCTTTCAGTGGCCCCACCCATCGTTAAATTTTTAGCAGTATATGTGAGGCTGTGTTTATGTACATCATATGCAGACCATAAGAGGGATTTAGATTCTCGAGAATGTGACACCATCTTCTGGAGTGTCTGAAGACAGCTTCAGTGAACTTATATCTAATAAATAAATAAATAAATAAATAAATAAATAAATAAATAAATAAACATTATTTAAACCGGATAAGAAAAAAAGAAAGACCAGGCAGGCCTACCATCCTTATCTCTGTCTGTCTGTCTGTCTGTCGTTCTGATCCCCTGGAACTGGAGATGGGCCACCATATAGGTGCTGGTAGTTGATCCCAGGTTCTCCGGAAGAGGAGACAATGCTGTTAATTGTTGAGCGCTTTCAGTGGCCCCACCCATCGTTAAATTTTTAGTAGTATATGTGAGGCTGTGTTTATGTACATCATATGCAGACCATAAGAGGGTTTTAGATTCTCCAGAATCTGACACCCTCTTCTGGAGTGTCTGAAGACAGCTACAGTGTACTTATATCTAATAAATACATAAATAAATAAACATTTTTTAAAAAGGATAAGAAAGAAATAAAGAGCAGGCAGGCCTGCCAACCTTATCCTTGTCTGTCTGTCTGTCTGTCTGATCCCCTGGGAGTGGAGATGGGCCACCATATAGTTGCACGTAGTTGATCCAAGGTTCTCTGGAAGAGGAGACAATGCTGTTAATTGCTGAGCCCTTTCAGTGGCCCCCCCCACCTTTAAATTTTAGGAACTAAATGTGAGGCTGTGTTTATGTACATCATATGCAGACCATAAGAGGGATTTAGATTCTCCAGAATCTGACACCTTCTTCTGGAGTGTCTGAAGACGGCTAGAGTGTACTTATATCTAATAAACATATAAATAAATAAATAAATAAATAAATAAATAAATAAATAAATAAACATTTTTTAAAAAGGATAAGAAAGAAAGAAAGACCAGGCAGACCTGCCATCCTTATCTCTGTCAGTCTGTCTGTCTGTCAGTCTGTCTGATCTCTTGGAACTGGAGATGGGCCACGATATAGTTGCTGTTAGTTGATCCCAGGTCTCTGGAAGAGGAGACAATGCTGTTAATTTGTGAGCCTTTTCAGTGGCTCCACCTATCTTTAAATTTTTAGAAGTATATGTTAGGCTGTGTTTATGTACATCATATGCAGACCATAAGAGGGATTTAGATTCTCCAGAATCTGACACCCTCTTCTGGAGTGTCTGAAGACAGCTACAGCGTACTTATATCTAATAAATACATAGATAAATAAATAAATAAATAAATAAACATTTTTTTAAAAGGATAAGAAAGAAATAAAGACCAGGCAGGCCTGCCAACCTTATCATTGTCTGTCTGTCTGTCTGACTGATCCCCTGGAACTGGAGATGGGCCACCATATAGTTGCTGGTAGTTGATCCCAGGTACTCTGGAAGAGGAGACAATGCTGTTAATTGTTGAGCTTTTAGAGTGGCCCCACCCTTCTTTAAATTTTTAGAAGTATATGTGAGGCTGTGTTTACGTACATCATATGCAGACCATAAGAGGGATTTAGATTCTCCAGAATCTGACACCATCTTCTGGAGTGTCTGAACAGTTACAGTGTACTTATATCTAAAAAAATATATAAAAAATAAATAAATAAATAAATAAATAAACATTTTTTAAAAAGGAAAAGACAGAAAGAAAGACCAGGCAGGCCTGCCATCCATATCTCTGTCTGTCTGTCTGTCTGTCAATCTGATACCTGGGAACTGGAGATGGGCCACGAATAGTTGCTGGTAGTTGATCCCAAGTTCTCTGGAGGAGGAAACAATGCTGTTAATTGTTGAGCCCTTTCAGTGGCGCCACCCATCTTTAAATATTTAGAAGTATATGTTAGGCTGTGTTTATGTACATCATATGCAGACCATAAGAGGGATTTAGATTCTCCAGAATCTGACACCCTCTTCTGGAGTGTCTGAAGACAGCTACAGTGTACTTATATCTAATAAATACATAGATAAATAAATAAATAAATAAATAAACATTTTTTAAAAAGGATAAGAAAGAAAGAAAGAACAGTCAGGCCTGCCATCCATTTCTCTGTCTGTCTGTCTGTCTGTCGATCTGATCCCCGGGAACTGGAGATGGGCCACCATATAGTTGCTGGTAGTTGATACCAGGTTCTCTGGAAGAGGAGACAATGCTGTTAAATGTTGACCCCTATTTGTGGCCCTACCCATCTTTAAATTTTTAGAAGTGTATGTGAGGCTGTGTTTATGTACATGATATGCAGACCAGAAGAGGGATTTAGGTTCATCAGTATCTGACACCCTCTTCTGGAGTGTCTGAAGACAGCTACAGTGTACTTATATCTAATAAATAAATAAATAAATAAATAAATAAATAAATAAATAAACATTATTTAAACCGGATAAGAAAGAAAGAAAGACCAGGCAAGCCTGCCATCCTTATCTCTGTCTGTCTGTCTGTCTGTCTGTCTGTCGTTCTGATCCCCTGGATCTGGAGATGGGCCACCATATAGGTGCTGGTAGTTGATCCCAGGTTCTCTGGTAGAGGAGACAATGCTGTTAATTGCTGAGCCCTTTCAATGGTCCCCCCACCTTTAAATTTTAAGAAGTAAATGTGAGGCTGTGTTTATGTACATCATATGCAGACCATAAGAGGGATTTAGATTCTCCAGAATCTGACACCCTCTTCTGGAGTGTCTGAAGACAACTACAGTGTACTTATATCTAATAAATAAATAAATAAATAAATAAATAAATAAATAAATAAATAAATAAATAAACATTATTTTAAAAGGATAAGAAAGAAAGAAAGACCAGGCAGGCCTGCCCTCCTTATCTCTGTCTGTATGTCTGTCTGTCTGTCTGTCTGATCCCCTGGAACTCGAGATGGACCACCATATAGTTGCTTGTAGTTGATCCCAGGTTCTCTGGAAGAAGAGACAATGCTGTTAATTGTTGAGCCCTTTCAGTGGCCCCACCCATCTTTAAATTTTTAGAAGTGTATGTGAATCTGTGTTTATGTCCATCATATGCAGACCATAAGAGGGATTTATATTCTCCAGAATCTGAAACCCTATTCTGGAGTGTCTGAAGACAGCTACAGAGTACTTATATCTAATAAATACATAAATAAATAAACATTTTTTAAAAAGGATAAGAAAGAAAGAAAAACCAGAGAGGCCTGCCACCCTTGTCTGTCTGTCTCTTTGTCTGCCTGACCCCTGGAACTGGAGATGGGCCACCATATAGTTGCTGGTAGTTGATCCCAGGTTCTCTGGTAGAGGAGACAATGATGTTAATTGTTGAGCCCTTTCAGTGGCCCCACACATCGTAAATTTTTAGAAGTATATGTGAGGCTGTGTTTATGTACATCATATGCAGACCTTAAGAGGGATTTAGATTCTCCACAATCTGACACAATCTTCTGGAGTGTCTGAAGACAGCTACAGTGTACTTATATATAATAAATAAATAAAGAAATAAATAAATAAACATTTTTTAAAAAGGATAAGAAAGAAAGTAAAACCAGGCAGGCCTGCAATCCTTGTCTGTCTGTCTGTCTGTCTGTCTGTCTGATCCCCTGGAACTGGAGATGGGCCACCATATAGTTGCGGCTAGTTGATCCCAGGTTCTCTGGTAGAGGAGACAATGCTGTTAATTTTTGAGCCTTTTCAGTGGCCCCACACATCTTTAAATTTTTAGAAGTATATGTGAGGCTGTGTTTATGTACATCATATGCAGTCCATAAGAGGGATTTAGATACTCCAGAATATGACACCCTCTTCTGAAGTACCTGAAGACAGCTACAGTGTACTTATATCTAATAAATACATATATAAATAAATAAACATTTTTTAAAATGTATAATAAAGAAAAAAAAAAAACCAGGCAGGACTGCAATCCTTGTCTGTCTGTCTGTATGTATCTCTGTCTGATCCCCTGGAACTGGAGATGGGCCACCATATAGTTGCTGGTAGTTGATCCCAGGTTCTCTGAAAGAGGAGACAATGCTGTTAATTGTTGAGCCCTTTCAGTGGCCCCACACATCTTTAAATTTTTAGGAGTATATTTGAGGCTGTGTTCATGTACATCATATGCAGACCATAAGAGGGATATAGATTCTCCAGAATCTGACACCCTCTTCTGGAGAGTCTGAAGACAGCTACAGTGTACTTATATCTAATAAATAAATAAATAAATAAATAAATAAATAAATAAATAAACATTTTTTTTAAAAAATAAGAAAGAAAGAAAAATCAGGCAGGCCTGCCATCCTTATCTCTGTCTGTCTGTCTGTCTGTCTGTCTTATCCCCTGGAACTTGAGATGGGCCACCATATAGTTGCTGGTAGTTAATCTCACGTTCTCTGGAAGAAGAGACAATGCTGTGAATTGTTGAGCCCTTTCAGTGGGCCCACCCTTCTTTTAATTTTTAGAAGTATATATGAGGCTCTGTTTATGTACATCATATGCAGACCATAAGAGGGATTTAGATTCTCCAGAAGATGACACCCTCTTCTAGAGGGTCTGAAGACAGCTACAGTGTACTTATATCTAATAAATACATAAATAAATAAATAAATAAATAAATAAATATTTTTTTTAACGTATAAGAAAGAAAGAAAGACCAGGCAGGCCTCCATCCTTATCTCTATCAGTCTGTCTGTCAGTCTGTCTGAACCCTTGGAACTGGAAATGGGCCACCATATAGTTGCTGTTAGTTGATCCCAGGTTCTCTGGAAGAGGAGACAATGCTGTTAATTGTTGAGCCCTTTCAGTGGCTCCACCTATCTTTAAATTTTTAGAAGTATATGTTAGGCTGTGTTTATGTACATCATATGCAGACCATAAGAGGGATTTAGATTCTCCAGATTTTGACACCCTCTTCTGGAATGTCTGAAGACAACTACAGTGTACTTATATCTAATAAATACATAAATAAATAAATAAATAAATAAATAAATAAATAAATATTTTTTAAAAAGGATAAGAAAGAAAGAAAAACCAGGGAGGCCTGCCACCCTTTTCTGTCTGTCTCTTTGTCTGCCTGATCCCCTGGAACTGGAGATGGACCACCATATACTTGCTGGTAGTTGATCCCAGGTTCTCTGGTAGAGGAGACAATGCTGTTAATTGTTGAGCCCTCTCAGTGGCCCCACACATCTTTAAAATTTTAGAAGTATATGTCAGGCTGTGTTTATGTACATCATATGCAGACCATAAGAGGGATTTAGATTCTCCAGAATCTGACACCCTCTTCTGGAGTGTCTGAAGACAGCTACAGTGTACTTATATCTAATAAATACATAAATAAATAAATAAACATTTTTTAAAAAATGATAAAAAAAAAAGAAAGACCAGGCAGGCCTGCCATCCTTATCTCTGTCTGTCTGTCTGTCTGTCTGTCTGTCTGTCTGTCTGTCTGATCTTCTGGAACTGGAGATGGGCCACAATAGTGTCTGATAGTTGATCACAGGTTCTCTGGAAGAGGAGACAATGCTGTTAATTGTTGACCCTTATTTGTGGCCCCACCCATCTTTAAATTTTTAGAAGTATATGTGAGGCTGTGTTTATGTACATCATATGCAGACCATAAGAGGGATTTAGATTCTCCAGAAACTGACACACTCTAATGGAGTGTCTGAAGACAGCTACAGTGTACCTATATCTAATAAATACATAAATAAATAAATAAACATTTCTTAAAAAGAATAAAAAGAAAGAAAGACCAGGCAGGCCTCCATCCTTATCTCTATCTGTGTGTATGTCTGTCTCTCTGTCTGATCCCCTGGAACTGGAGATGGGCCACCATATACTTGCTGGTAGTTGATCCCAGGTTCTCTGGTAGAGGAGACAATGCTGTTAATTGTTGAGCCCTCTCAGTGGCCCCACACATCTTTAAATTTTTAGAAATGTATGTGAGGCTGTGTTTATGTACATCATATGGAGACCATAAGAGGGATTTAGATTCTCCAGAATCTGACACCCTCTTCTGGAGTGTCTGAAGACAGCTACAGTGTACTTATATATAATAAATAAATAAATAAATAAATAAATAAATAAATAAATAAATAAACATTTTTTAAAAAGGATAAGAAAAAAAGAAAAACCAGGCAGGCCTGCCATCCTTGACTGTTTGTCTGTCTGTCTGTCTGATCCCCTGGAACTGGAAATGGGCAACCATATAGTGGCTGGTAGTTGATCCCAGGTTCTCTGGAAGAGGAGACAATGCTGTTAATTGTTGAGCCCGTTCAGTGGCCCCACACATCTTTAAATTTTTAGAAGTATATGTGAGGCTGTGTTTATGTACATCATATGAGGCCCATAAGAGGGATTTAGATTCTCCAGAATCTGGCACCCTCTTCTGGAGTGTCTGAAGACAGCTACAGTGTACTTATATCTAATAAATAAATAAAGAAAGAAATAAAGAAAGAAAGAAAGAAATAAACATTTTTAAAAGGGATAAGAAAGAAAGAAAAACCACCAGGCCTGCCATACTTGTCTTTCTGTCTTGCCTAGCCCCTTGCCTAGCCTAGCCTAGCCTAGCCCCTTGCGTAGCCTAGCCTAGCCTCTTGCCTAGCCTAGCCTAGCCCCTTGGCTAGCCTAGACCTGCCTTGCCTATCCCTGCCTATCCCTGTCTTTAACCAGGCTGGCCTCAAACTCAGAAACTGACTGCCTCTGCCTCCAGAGTGCTCTCATTAAGAGCTCGAGCCACCGCTGACTGTTGGGTTTTCTAAGTATTACATAGGTATGGTCTGTTTCTCAGCTGTGAAACCCTAATTAACACATGTAGTCTGTCCTAGGTCAGCCATAGCTACAGACTGAGGCCTTTTCTAAAACAAAACAAAAGAAAACAAAAAATAGAAATAATAAAATAAATAAATTAAGCAACCACATGATATCTTTTCTTTCTTTCAATGATACTCAGAGCTTGAAGCAGTTCACCCATGAGACCTCAGCTCCGGACTTTGAGGCTCTTTCCCTAACAAGTATTATGGCTGAACCTGAGGGCTTCTACTGCTGATTTGTGTCCCCCACTTTAAAAAAAATAGTTGTTTACAAAGGCTGCAGGTTCTTAGCCCTGTTCCTTGTTACAGTTGAGTCACAGCCCTGAAAGTTCAGTGGTAGTTAAAGGCACTGAGAAGGGCTTCCTATAGACATCGAAGACGAAGTCTTTGTTATTAAAAAAGTTAATCTGGATTCCCCCACCCCCTGGCATCCTTAGAATTCCTAGAAAGGAAGGCAGGGACCTGGACAGAAGGGTGCAAGGCTACTGGTGTTTGTAAGTGGTAACAGAAAGCTTTCTCTTGTTGGTACCCTACCCCAAGTTACATTGTCACTTCTTTTTCCTAGTTGTTGTTTTGTCGGTTTGTATTCTCAACATAGACCCTTTTCCTTCCTAACCTTGGCTGTCCTGAACCTTACTGTCCTTGAACTCAGTGATTTGCCTGTCTTGCTGGGATGAAACTGTGAGCTACCATCCAGAAGGAAGCACCCTGCTGAGGTTACATTGGGGTCTCTTCCATTTTCCTCTATGAACATGCATATGGCAGGCCTGTTCTTTCTTTTTTACTTTTCCTTTTCTTTTTAAAGATTTATTTATTTATTATATTTAAGTATGCTGTAGCTATGTTCAGACACTCCAGAAGAGTGTGTCAGATGCTGAAGAATCTAAATCATTCTTATTGTCTGCATATGATGTATATAAACACAGCCTCACATATACTCAAAAAAAAAAAAAAGAATGAAAGATGTGGCT
Source organism: Mus caroli (assembly GCF_978045245.1). NCBI lineage: Eukaryota > Metazoa > Chordata > Mammalia > Rodentia > Muridae > Mus > Mus caroli. Next base: position 71,326 of record NW_028227568.1, on the reverse strand, counting down.
ACAGAGAGGGCTCAACAATTAAGAGCATTGTCTCCTCTTCCAGAGAACCTGGGCTCAATTACCAGTATATATATATGGTGGCCCATCTCCAGTTCCAGGGGATCTAATACTCTGTTCTGGAGTCTGTGGGCACAGCATACACATGCAAAAAATTCTTACACTAAAAATAAAATTGATCATTGAGAGAGAGGAGAAAGAGGGGGTGAGAGAGAGGGGAAGTAATCATAACTCCTGACGAGTTTGAAGACCTGAGCTTCATCACTCACACAAATAAATAAATGCAAAATATTTTTTATAAATAAACTCTGCCATTGCCCTTTAAAATTTCCTAGAAAACAAGTTTTATGAGCAACAGTTATATTTAATATATCTAAAGGACAGTCATGAGCATATTCTCTAAATAGAAAAAGGCCTGTTAGTCTTAGAAATGGAAAAGACAAACCAAGGAAGGTTTACAATTACATAATGAGGCAGCTCAGCCCAGCACTCAGGTTGGAAGTAAGACTCGAGAATAGGATACACCTGAAGACAGACAGCCATTGCTTTTTGTTTCGGAGGCTGAAAGGATAAACCTGAAGACAGCCAATGCTGTGTGTGCTTGATGGTGATCTGGTAATTTTTTTTTTAATTTTTAAAAACTTTAACACTTTTTATAAAACTTTTATAAAAACTTTTTATTCTCCAAGTCCTACAGTGTGATTTTCTCATTTTTTGACTTTTATGGGTTTCTCACCATATTGCGGGTCCTACAAGTGTGAATTTCTTATTGTTGGACTTTTTCAGGGTTTCTCACCATATTCCAGCTCCTACAGTGTATTTTTGTCATTTTTTGTCTTTTTCACGGTTTCTCATCTTATTCCAAGTCCTACAGTGTGATTTTCTCATTTTTCAACTTTTTCAGGGTTTCTCACCATATTGCAGGTCCTACTGTGTGATTTTCTCATTTTTTGACTTTTTCAGGGTTTCTCACCATATTCCAGGTCCTACTGCATGATTTTCTCATTTTTCGACTTTTTCAGGGTTTCTCACCATATTCCAAGTCGTACAGTGCATTATTTTCTCATTTTTCGACTTTTTCAGGGTTTCTCACCATATTCCAAGTCGTACAGTGTGATTTTCTCATTTTTTGACTTTTTCAGGGTTTCTCATCATATTCCAAGTCCTACAGTGTGATTTTCTCATTTTTTTGACTTTTTCAGGGTTTCTCATATTATTCCATGTCCTAGAGTGTTATTTTTCTAATTTGTCGACTCTTTCAGAGTTTCTCCACTTATTCCATGTATTACAGTGTGATTTTTCTCAGTTTTGGACTTTTTCAGGGTTTCTCACCTTATTCCAGGACCTACAGTTTGATTTTCTCATTTTTTGACTTTTTCAGGGTTTCTCACCATATTCCAGGTCCTACAGTGTGATTTTCTCATTTTTTTACTTTTTCAGGGTTTCTCATCATATTCCAAGTCCTAGAGTGTGTTTTTCTCTTTTTTTGACTTTTTCAGGGTTTCTCACCATATTCCAGGTCCTACAGTGTGATTTTCTCATTTTAAGACTTTTTCAGGGTTTCTCACCATATTCCAGGTCCTACTGCATGATTTTCTCATTTTTCGACTTTTTCAGGGTTCCTCACCATATTCCAAGTCCTACAGTGTGATTTTCTCATTTTTCGACTTTTTTAGGGTTTCTCATCATATTCCAAGTCCTACAGTGTGATTTTCTCATTTTTTGACTTTTTCAGGGTTTCTCATCTTATTCCATGTCCTAGAGTGTTATTTTTCTAATTTGTTGACTCTTTCAGAGTTTCTCCACTTACTCCATGTATTACAGAGTGATTTTTCTCATTTTTTTTACTTTTTCAGGGTTTCTCACCATATTCCAGGTCCTACAGTGTGATTTTCTCATTTTAAGCCTTTTTCAGTGTTTCTCACCAAATTGCCGCTCCTAATGCGTGATTTTTTTCTTTTTTCGACTTTTTCAGTTTTTCTCACCATATTCCAACCCTACAGCGTGATTTTCTCATTTTTTGACTTTTATGGGTTTCTCATCATATTCCAAGTCCTAAAGTGTGATTTTCTCATTTTTTGACTTTTTCAGTGTTTCTCACCATATTCCAGGTCCTACAGTGTGATTTTCTCATTTTAAGACTTTTTCAGGGTTTCTAACCATATTGGAGGTCAAACAAGTGTGAGTTTCTTATTTTTCGACTTTATCAGGTTTTCTCACCATATTCCAGCTCCTACAGTGTATTTTTCTCATTTTTAGACTTTTTCACGTTTTCTCACAATATTCCTGGTCCTACAGCGTGATTTTCTCATTTTTAGACTTTTTCAGGGTTTCTCACCATATTCCAAGTCGTACAGTGTGATTTTCTCATTTTTTGACTTTTTCAGGGTTTCTCATCATATTCCAAGTCCTACAGTATGATTTTCTCATTTTTTGACTTTTCGGGGTTTCTCATCTTATTCCAAGTCCTAGAGTGTGATTTTTCTAATTTTTTTACTTCTTCAGATTATATCACCATTATCCATGTACTACAGTGTGATTTTTCTCATTTTTCGACTTTTTCAGTGTTTCTCACCATATTGGTGGTCCTACAAGTGTAATTTTCTTATTTTTCGACTTTTTCGGGGTTTCTCACCATATTCCAGCTCCTACAGTGTATTTCTCTCATTTTTTGACTTTTTCATGATTTCTCATCTTATTCCAAGTCCTACAGTGTGATTTTCTCATTTTTCAAATTTTTCAGGGTTTCTCACCATATTGCAGGTACTACAAGTTTGAATTTCTTATTTTTCGACTGTTTCAGGGTTTCTCACCATATTGCAGGTCCTACTGTGTGATTTTATCATTTTTCGACTTTTTCAGGGTTTCTCATCATATTCCAATTCCTAGAGTGTGATTTTCTCATTTTTCGACTTTTTCAGGGATTCTCACCATATTGCAGGTCCTACAAGTGTGAATATCTTATTTTTCGACTTTTGCAGGGTTTCTCACCATGTTCCATCTACTACAGTGTATTTTTCTCATTTTTTAAAATTTTCACGGTCTCTCATCTTATTCAAAGTCGAACAGTGTGATTTTCTCATTTTTCGACTTTTTCAGGGTTTCTCACCATATTGCAGGTACTACAAGTTTGATTTTCTTATTTTTCAAATGTTTCAGGGTTTCTCACCATATTCCAGGTCCTACTGTGTGATTTTCTCACGTTAAGACTTTTTCAGTGTTTCTCACCATATTCTAGGTATTACAGTATGATTTTCTCATTTTTTGACTTTTTCAGGTTTTTTCATCTTATTCCAAGTCCTAGAGTGTGATTTTCTCCTTTTCGGACTTTTTCAGGGTTTCTCAAAAATATTCCAGGTCCTACAGTGTAATTTTCTCATTTTTTGACTTTTTCAGGGTTTCTCATCATATTGTAGGTCCTACAAGTATGAATTTCTTATTTTTCAACTTTTTCAGATATTCTCACCATATTCCAGGTCCTAATGTGTGACTTTTTAATTTTTAGACTTTTTCAGTGTTTCTGACCATATTCCAGGTCCTACTGCATGATTTGCTCATTTTTTGACTTTTTCAGGGTTTCTCACCATATTCCAAGTCCTATAGTGTGATTTTCTCATTTTTTGACTTTTTCAGGGTTTCTCATCTTACTCCAAGTCCTACAGTGTGATTTTCTCATTTTAAGACTTTTTCAGGTTTTCTCACCATATTCCAGGTCCTACTGCATGATTTTCTCATTTTTCGACTTTTTCAGGGTTCCTCACCATATTCCAAGTCCTACAGTGTGATTTTCTCATTTTTCGACTTTTTTAGGGTTTCTCATCATATTCCAAGTCCTACAGTGTGATTTTCTCATTTTTTGACTTTTTCAGGGTTTCTCATGTTATTCCATGTCCTAGAGTGTTTTTTTTCTAATTTGTTGACTCTTTCAGAATTTCTCCACTTATTCCATGTATTACAGTGTGATTTTTCTCATTTTTGACTTTTTCAGGGTTTCTCACCATATTCCAGGACCTACAGTTTGATTTTCTCATTTTTTGACTTTTTCAGGGTTTCTCACCATATTCCAGGTCCTACAGTGTGATTTTCTCATTTTAAGACTTTTTCAGTGTTTCTCACCAAATTGCCGCTCCTAATGCGTGATTTTTTCTTTTTTCGAGTTTTTCAGTGTTTCTCATCATATTCCAAGTCCTAAAGTGTGATTTTCTCATTTTTCGACTTTTTCAGTGTTTCTCACCATATTCCAGGTCCTACAGTGTGATTTTCTCATTTTTCGACTTTTTCAGGTTTTCTCACCGTATTCCAGCTCCTACAGTGTATTTTTCTCATTTTTAGACTTTTTCACGTTTTCTCACAATATTCCTGGTCCTACTGCGTGATTTTCTCATTTTTCGACTTCTCTCACCCTATTGCAGGTCCTACAAGTGTGAATTTCTTATTTTTTGACTTTTTCAGGGTTTCTCACCATATTCCAGCTCCTTCAGTGTATTTTTTCTCATTTTTTGACTTTTTCAGGGTTTCTCACCATATTGCAGATACGACAAATTTGATTTTCTTATTTTTCGACTGCTTCAGGGTTTCTCACCATATTCCAGGTCCTACTGTGTGATTTTCTCATTTTTCGACTTTTTCAGTGTTTTCTCACCATATTCAAGGTACTACAGTGTTATTTTCTCATTTTTTGACTTTTTCAGGTTTTCTCATCATATTCCAAGTCCTACAGGGTGACTTTCTCTTTTTTCGACTTTTAAAGGGTTTCTCAACATATTCCAGGTCCACCAGTGTAATTTTCTCATTTTTTGACTTTTTCAGGGTTTCTCATCATATTCCAAGTCCTAGAGTGTGATTTTCTCATTTTTCGAGTTTTTCAGTGATTCTCACCATATTGCAGGTCCTACAAGTGTGTATTTCTTATTTTTCGACTTTTGCAGGGTTTCTCACTATGTTCCAACTACTACAGTGTATTTTATTCATTTTTAAAATTTTCACAGTCTCTCATCTTATTCCATGTCCTATAGTGTGATTTTCTCATATTTCGACTTTTTCAGGGTTTCTCACCATATTGCAGGTACTACAAGTTTGATTTTCTCATTTTTCAAATGTTTCAGGGTTTCTCACCATATTCCAGGTCCTACTGTGTGATTTTCTCACGTTAAGACTTTTTCAGTATTTCTCACCATATTCTAGGTACTACAGTGTGATTTATTCATTTTTTTACTTTTTCAGGTTTTCTCATCATATTCCAAGTCCTAGAGTGTGATTTTCTCTTTTTTGGACTTTTTCAGGGTTTCTCACCATATTGTAGGTCCTACAAGTGTGAATTTCTTATTTTTCGACTTTTTCAGAGTTTCTCACCATATTCTAGGTCCTACTGCGTGATTTTCTCATTTTTCGACTTTTTCAGGGTTTCTCACCATATTCCAGGTACTACTGCGTGATTTTCTCATGTTTTTGACTATTTCAGAGTTTATCACCATATTCCAGGTCCTACTGTGTGATTTTCTCATTTTAATACTTTTTTAGTGTTTCTCACCATATTCCAGGTACTACAGTGTGATTTTCTCATTTTTTTTTTACTTTTTCAGGGTTTCTCATCATATTCCAAGTCCTAGAGTGTGATTTTTGCTTTTTTCGAATTTTTCAGGGTTTCTCAACATATTCCAGGTCCTACAGTTTGATTTTCTCATTTTTCGACTTTTTCAGGGTTTCTCACTAGCTTCCAGGTCCTACTGTGTGATTTTCTCATTTTTCGACTTCTTTCAGGGTTTCTCACCATATACTGGGTCCTACTGCATGATTTTCTCATTTTTTGACTTTTTCAGTGTTTCTCACCATATTCCAAGTCCTACAGTGTGATTTTCTCTTTTTTTAAACTTTTTCAGGGTTTCTTACCGTACTCAAGGTTCTACATTGTCATTTTCTCATTTTTCGAATATTTCAGGTTTTCTCAACATATTCCATGTCCTACACTGTCATTTTCTAATTTGCGACTTTTTCAGAGTTTCTCACCATATTCCAGCTCCTACAGTGGGATTTTCTCATTTTTTCGATTTCTTTCATGTTTTCTCATCATATTCCAAGTCCTACAGTGTGATTTTCTCATTTTTTGACTTTTTCAGAATTTCTCACCCTATTGCAGATCCTACAGTGTGATTTTCTCATTTTTCGACTTTTTCAGGGTTTCTCACCATATTGCAGGTACTACAAGTTTGATTTTCTTAGTTTTCGACTGTTTCAGGGTTTCTCACCATATTCCAAGTCCTACTGTGTGATTTTCTCATTTTTAGACTTTTTCAGTGTTTTCTCACAATATTCAAGGTACTACAGTGTGATTTTCACATTTTTTGAGTTTTTCAGGTTTTCTCATCATATTCCAAATCCTACAGTGTGATTTTCTTTTTCCGACTTTTAAAGGGTTTCTTACCATATTCCATGTCCTACTCTGTAATTTTCTCATTTTTCGACTTTTCAGGGTTTCTCACCATATTGGAGGTCCTACAAGTGTGATTTTCTAATTTTTTAACCTTTTCAGGGTTTCTCTCCATATTCCAGCTCCTACAGTGTATTTTTCTCATTTTATACTTTTTCACGGTTTCTCATCATATTCGTAGTCCTACAGTGTGATTTTCTCATTTTTCGACTTTTTCAGGGTTTCTCACCATATTTCAGGTACTACAAGTTTTATCTTATTTTTAGACTTTTTCAGTGTTTCTCACCATATTCCAGGTACTACAGTGTGATTTTCTCATTTTTTGACTTTTTCAGGGTTTCTCATCTTATTCCAAGTCCTAGAGTGTGATTTTCGCATTTTTCGAATTTTTCAGGGATTCTCAGCATATTCCAGTTCCTACAGTTTGATTTTCTAATTTTTCTACTTTTTCAGGGTTTCTTACCTTATCCCAAGTCCTACAGTGTGATTTTCTCATTTTTCGACTTTTTCAGGGTTTCTCACCATATTTCAGGTACTACAAGTTTTATCTTATTTTTAGACTTTTTCAGTGTTTCTCACCATATTCCAGGTACTACAGTGTGATTTTCTCATTTTTTGACTTTTTCAGGGTTTCTCATCTTATTCCAAGTCCTAGAGTGTGATTTTCGCATTTTCGAATTTTTCAGGGATTCTCAGCATATTCCAGTTCCTACAGTTTGATTTTCTAATTTTTCTACTTTTTCAGGGTTTCTTACCTTATCCCAAGTCCTACAGTGTGATTTTCTCATTTTAAGACTTTTTCAGGGTTTCTCCTCATATTCCAAGTCCTACAGTGTGATTTTCTCATTTTTTGACTTTTTCTGGGTTTCTAATCATATTCCAAGTCCTAGAGTGTGTTATTTTCATTTTTTGACTTTTTCAGTGTTTCTCACCATATTGCATGTACTACAAGTTTGATTTTCTTATTTTTCGACTGTTTCAGGGTTTCTCGGCATATTCCAGGTCCTACTCTGTGATTTTCTCATTTTATTACCTTTTTAGTGTTTCTCACCATATTCCAGGTACTACAGTGTGATTTTTCTCATTTTTTGAAGTTTTCAGGGTTTCTCATCATATTCCAAGTCCTAGGGTGTGATTTTCGCATTTTTTGAATTTTTCAGGGATTCTCAGTGTATTCCAGTTTTTCAGGGTTTCTCGGCATATTCTGGGTCCTACAGTGTGATTTTCTCATTTTCCCCGTTTTTCAATTTTTTCGCAATCCTGGGTCCTAAGGTGTGATTTTCTCATATTCCAACTTTTTCTGGTTTTCTCGCCATATCCGGGGTCCTTCAGTGTGATATATTAATTTTTTTACTTTTTTTAGGGTTTCTGGCCATATTCTGCATCCTACAGTGTGAATTTTAAATTTTTCACGTTTTTCAGGGTTTCTCGCCATATTCTTTCTGGGTAAAATAGTGTGAATTTTTAATTTTCCACTTTTTTCATGGTTTCTCGACATACCTCGTCCAAAAGTTTGATTTTTTAATTTTGATGTTTTTCAGGGTTTCTCAGCATATTCTGGGTCCTGCAGTGTGATTTTCTAATTTTCCAAGTTTTTCAAGTTTTTTCGTAATTCTGGTTCCTACAGTGTGATTTTCTCATTTTCCACCTTTTTCAGGTTTTTTTTCGTCATATTTGGGGTCCTTCAGTGTGAGCTTTTAATTTTCTACTTTTTTCAGGGTTTTTCGCCATATTCTGGGTCTTACATTGTGTATTTTTAATTTTCCATGTTTTTCAGGTTTTCTCGGCATATTCTGGTTCCTACCGTGTGATTTTCTCATTTTCGACTTTTTTCATGTTTTTTTTTTTTTTCACAATTCTGGGTCCTGCATTATGATTATTCTCATTTTCCACCCTTTTCAGGTTTTCTCGCTCTATTCGGGTTTCTTCAGTGTGAATTTTTAATTTTCTACTTTTTTCAGGTTTTCTAGCCATATTCTGGGTCCTTCAGTGTGAGTTTTTAATTTTCCTTGTTTTTCAGGTTTTCTCGCCATATTCTGGGTCCTTAAGTGTGAGTTTTTAATTCTCCTTTTTTTCAGGTTTTCTTGCCATATTCCAGGTCCTTCAGTGTGAATTTTTACTTTTCCACGTTTTTTAGTATTTCTTGCCATATTCTTGGTAATAGAGTGTGTTTTTCTCATTTTCCACTTTTTTCAAGGTTCCTTGCCATATTCTGGATCCGACTTGTGAATTTTTTATTTTCAGGTTTTTCAGCATTTCTCGGCATATTCTGGGTCCTGAAGTGTGATTTTCTCATTTTCCACGTTTTCAAGTCTTTTCGTAATTCTGGGTCCTACTGTGTGATTTTCTCATTTTCCACCTTTTTCAGGTTTTCTCGCCATATTTGGGTTCTATCACTGTGAATTTTAAATTTTCTACTTTTTCAGGGTTTCTCGCCATATTCTGGGTCAGATACTGTGAATTTTTAATTTTCACATTGTTCAGGATTTCTCGGCATATTCTCGGTCTTGCAGTGTGATTTTCTCATTTTCCTCGTTTTTCATATTTTTTCATAATTCTGTGTCCTGCAGTGTGATTTACTCAATTTCCACCTATTTCAGGTTTTCTCGCCATATTGGGGGTCCTTCAGTGTAAGTTTGTAATTTTCTGCTTTTTTCAGGGTTTGGCCATATTCTGGGTCCTACAGTGTGATTTTCTCATTTTGACGTTTTTCATGTTTTTTTGCAATTTTGGGTCCTACAGTGTTATTATTCTCATTTTCCACCTTCTTCAGGTTTTCTCGCCATATTCGGCGTCCTTCAGTGTGAATTTTTTATTTTCCACGTTTTTCAGGTTTTTTCGTTATATTCTGGGTCTTACAGTGTAATTTTCTCATTTCCATGTTTTTCAGGTTTTCTTGCCATATTCCAGGTCCTTCAGTGTCAATTTTTAATTTTCCACATTTTTCAGGGTTTTTCGTCATATTCTGGGTCTTACAGTGTGATTTTCTCAGTTCCACGTTTTTCAGGTTTTCTTGCCATATTCCAGGTCCTTCCGTGTGACTTTTTAATTTTTCCTGTTTTACATTATTTCTCGACATATTCTGGGTAATACAGTGTGAATTTTTAATTTTCAAATTTTTCATGGTTTCTCGCCATATTCTGTGTTCGACAGTGTGAATTTTTAATTTTTATGTTTTTCAGTGTTTCTCGGCATATTCTGAGTACTCCACTGTGATTTTCTCATTTTCCATGTTTTTCAAGTTTTTCATAATTCTGGGTTGTTCAGTGTGATTTTTTCATTTTCCACCATTTTCAGGTTTTCTCGCCATATTTGGGGTCCTTCAGTGTGAGTTTTTAATTTTCTACTTTTTTTCATGGTTTCTCCCCATATTCTGGGTCCTACAGCGTGAATTTTTAATTTTCCATGTTTTTCAGGGATCTCAGCATATTCTGGGTCCTGCAGTGTGATTTTCTTATTTCCAGGTTTTTCAAGTTTTTCGTAATTCTTGGTCCTACAGTGTGATTTTCTCATTTTCCACCTTTTTCAAGTTTTCTCGCCATATTCAGGGTCCTTTAGTGTGAGTTTTTATTTTCTACTTTTTTCAGCTTTTCTGTCATATTCCAGGTCCTACAGTGTGAGTTTTTAATTTTCTACATTTTTCAGGGTTTTCATCATATTTTAGGTCCTTCAGTGTGAGTTTTTAATTTTCCACTTTTTTCATGGTTTCTCGCCATATTCTGGGTCCTACAGCGTGTATGTTTAATTTTGCACGTTTTTTAGGGTTTCTCTGCATATTCTGTGTCCTACATGTGATTTTCTCATTTTCCACCTTTTTCAGGTTTTCTCGCCATATTCCAGGTCCTTCAATGTGAATTTTTAATTTTCCACGTTTTTCAGGGTTTCTCGGCATATTCTGGGTCCTACAGTGATTTTCACATTTTCCCCGTTTTTCAAGTTTTTTCGCAATGCTGGGTCCTACAGTGTGATTTTCTCATTTTCCACCTTTTTCAGCGTTTCTTGCCATATTCTAGGTCCTTCAGTGGGAGTTTTAATTTTCCAATTTTTTCTGGTTTTCTCGCCATATTCCAGGTCCTTCAGTGTGAATTTTTAATTTTCCACGTTTTTCAGGGTTTCTCAACATATTTTGGGTCCTATAGCGTGTATTTTTAATTTTCCAAGTTTTTCATGTTTTCTCGACATATTCTGGATCCTAAGGTGTGATTTTTCTCGTTTTCCATGTTTTTCAAGTTTTTTTTTGTCATATTCCGGGTCCTACAGTGTGATTTTCTCATTTTCCACCCTTTTCAGCTTAACTCCAAAAATTCTGAATCCTTCAGTGTGAATTTTTAATTTTCTGCTTTTTTCAGGGTTTCTCGCCATATTCTGGGTCCTACAATGTGAATTTATAATTTTCACGTTTTTCAGGGTTTCTCGGCATATTCAGGGTCCGACAGTGTGATTTTCTCATTTTCCACTTTTTACAAGTTTTTTCGCAATTCTGGGTCATAGAGTGTGATTTTCTCATTTTCCAACATTTTCAGGTTTTCTCGCCATTTTCGGGCTCCTTTAGTGTGACTTTTTAATTTTCTACTTTTTTCAGGATTTCTCGCCATATTCTGTGCCTTACAGTGTGAATTTTAATTTTTTCACGTTTTTCAGGATTTCTTGCCATAATCTGTGTCCTACAGTGTGAATATTTAATTTTCCACGTTTTTAAGTATTTTTGGTCATATTCCAGGTCCTACAGTGTGATTTTCTCATTTTCCACCCTTTTCAGCTTAACTCCAAAAATTCTGAATCCTTCAGTGTGAGTTTTTAATTTTCTACTTTTTCAGGGTTTCTCGCCATATTCTGGGTCCTATAGAGTGTATTTTTAATTTTCCACGTTTTTCAGGGTTTCTCGGCATATTCTGGGTCCTACAGTGTGATTTTCTCATTTTCCACCTTTTTCAGGTTTTCTCCACATATTCGGGGTCCTTCAGTGTGAGTTTTTAATTTTCTACTTTTTTCAGGGTTTCTCGCCATATTCTTCATCCTACAGTGTGAATTTTTAATATTCCAAGATTTTCAGTGTTTCTTGCCATATTCTGGGTCCTACCGTTTGAATTTCATTTTTCCAACTTTTTCAGGTTTTCTCGGCATATTCTGGGTCCTTCAGTGAGAGTTTTTAATTTTCTATTTTTTCAGGGTGTCTTGCCATATACTGTGTCCTTCAGTGTGAATTTTAAATTTTTCACGTTTTTCAGGGTTTTTCAACATATTCTGCTTCCTACACTGTGAATATTTAATTTTCAAGTTTTTAAGTATTTTTCGTCATAGTCCGGGTCCTACTGTGTGATTTTCTCATTTTCCACCTTTTTCAGGTTTTCTTAGCATATTCGGGGTCCTTCAGTTTGAGTTTTTAATTTTCTAATTTTTTCAGGGTGTCTTGCGATATTCTGTGTCCAACAGTGTGAATTTTAAATTTTCCATGTTTTTTTCGTCATATTCTGTGTCCTACAGTGTGATTTTCTCATTTTCCACCATTTTCTGGTTTTCTCGGCATATTCTGGGTCCTACATTGGCAATTTTTTATTTTCCACGTTTTTCAAGGTTTCTTGCCAAATTCTGGTCCTACAGTGTGAATTTTTAATTTTCCACGTTTTTCAGTGTTTCTCGCCATATTCTGGGTCTCATAGTGTGAATATTTAATTTTCCATGTTTTTCAGGGTTTTTCATCATATTTCAGGCCCATCAGTGTGAATTTTTAATTTTCCACGTTTTTCTAGGGTTTCTCAACTTATTTTGGGTCCTACAGTGTGAATTTTTAATTTTTCATGTTTTTCAGGATTTCTCGACATATTCTGCGTCCTTCCATGTTTTTCAGGGTTTCTGGCCATATTCCAGGTCTTTCTGAGTGAGTTTTTAATTTTCCACATTTTTCAGGGTTTCTTGCCATATTCCGAATCCTTGAGTGTGAGTTATTAATTTTCCATGTTTTTCTGGTTTTCTCAACATATTCCATGTCCTTCAGTGTGAATTTTTATTTTTCCACTTTTTTCATGGTTTCTCGCCATATTCTGGGTCCTACATTGTGAATTTTTAATTTTCCACGTTTTTAAGTATTTTTCGTCATATTCCAGGTCCTACAGTGTGATTTCCTCATTTTCCACCTTTTCAGGTTTTGTCGCCATATTCTGAGTCCTAGAATTTGAATTTTTAATATTCCATATTTTTCAGTGTTTCTAGCCATATTCTAGGTCCTACAGTGTGAATATGTAATTTTCCATGTTTTTCAGGTTTTCTCGCCATATTCTGGGTCCTTCAGTGTGAGTTTTTAATTTTCCTTGTTTTTCAGGTTTTCTCGCCATATTCAAGGTCCTTCAGTGTGAATTTTTAATTTTCCAAGTATTTCAGGTTTTTTCGTCATATTCTGGGTCCTTTAGTGTGATTTTCTCATTTCCATGTTTTTTAGGTTTTCTTGCTATATTCCAGGTCATTCAGTGTATGTTTTTAATTTTCCACTTTTTTCAGTGTTTCTCGATATATTCTGGGTAATACAGTGTGAATTTTTAATTTTCCAGTTTTTTCATGGTTTCTCGCCTTATTCTGTGTCCGACAGTGTAAATTTTTAATTTTCACGTTTTTAAGGGTTTCTCCGCATATTCTGGGTCCTGCAGTGTGATTTTCTCATTTCCACGTTTTTCAAGTTTTTTCGTAATTCTTGGTCCTACAGTGTGATTTTCTCATTTTCGACCTTTTTCAGAATTTCTCGCCATATTCCACATCCATCAGTGTGAGTTTATAATTACCTACTTTTTTCAGGATTTCTGGCCATATTCTGGGTCCTACAGCGTGTATTTTTAATTTTCCATGTTCGTCAGGTTTTCTCGGCATATTCCAGTTCCTTTAGAATGAGTTCTTAATTTTCCACGTTTTTCAGGATTTCTCAGAATACTCTGGGTCCTACAGTGCGAATTATTAATTTTCCATGTTTTTCAGGTTTTTTCATCATATTCTGGGTCCTACAGTGTGATTTTCTCATTTCCACGTTTATAAGGTTTTCTTGCCATATTCCAGGTCTTCAGTGTGAATTTTTAATTTTCCACGTTTTTCAGTGTTTCTCGCCATTTTCAAGGTCCTACAGTGTGAATTTGTAATTTTCCACTTTTTTCATGGTTTCTCGCCATATTCTGGGTCATTTAGTGTGATTTTCTCGTTTTCCACATTTTTCAGGTTTTTCGCCATACCTGAAATGACCATTCTGGGTCATTAGTGTGAGTTTTTATTTTCTATTTTTTTCAGCATTTCTGTCATATTCCAGGTCCTACAGTATGAGTTTTTAATTTTCCACATATTTCAGGGTTTTGCATCATATTCCGGGTCTTTCCGTGTGAGTTTTTATTTTTCCACTTTTTACATGGTTTGTCGCCTTATTCTGGGTCAGACAATGTGAATTATAAATTTTCACATTTTTCAGGGTTTCTCAGCATATTATGGGTCCTACAGTGTGATATTCTCATGTTCGACGTTTTTCATGTTTTTTCGCAATTCTGGATCCTACAGTGTGATTTTCTACTTTTTTCAGGGTTTCTCGCCATATTCTGGGTCCTACAGAGTGTATGTTTATTATTGCACTTTTTCAGGGTTTCTCGGCATATTCTGGGTCCTATAGTGTGATTTTCTCATTTATGAAGATTTTCAAGTTTTTTCGAAATTCTGGGTCCTACAGTGTGATTTTCTCATTTTCCACCTTTTTTGGGTTTTCTCGCCATATTCGGGGTCCTTCAATGTGAGATTTTATTTTTTTGCTTTTTTCAGTGTTTCTCGACATATTCTGCATCCTACAGAGCGAATTTTAAATTTTTTTCACGTTTTTCAGGGTTTCTCACCATATTCTGGGTCCTACAGAATGAATTTTTAATTTTAAACCTTTTTAAGTTTTTTTCGTCATATTCTGGGTCCTACAGTGTGATTTTCTCATTTTCCCCCCTTTTCAGGTTTTCTCTTCATATTCGGGGTCCTTCAGTGTGAATTTTAATTTTCTACTTTTTTCAGGGTTTCTCGCCATATTTGGGATCCTCCAGTGTGAGTTTTTAATTTTCTACTTTTTTCAGGGTTTCTCGCCATATTCTGGGTCCTACAGCATGTATTTTTAATTTTCCACGTTTTTCAGGTTTTCTCGGCATATTCTTGATCCTACACTGTGATTTTCTCATTTTCGACGTTTTTCATGTTTTTTCGCTATTCTGGATCCTACAGTGTGATTATTATCATTTTCCACCCTTTTCAGGTTTTCTCCCCATATTCGGCGTCCTTCAGTGTTAATTTTTAATTTTCTATTTTTTTTTCAGGTTTTCTAGCCATATTCCGGGTCCTTCAGTGTGATTTTTTAATTTTCTACTTTTTTCAGGGTTTCTCGCCATATTCTGGGTCCTACAGAGTGTATTTTTAATTTCCACGTTTTTCAGGTTTTCTCGGCATATTCTCGATCCTACACTGTGATTTTCTCATTTTCGACGTTTTTCATGTTTTTTCACAATTCTGGATCTTACAGTGTGATTATTCTCATTTTCCACCTTTTTCAGGTTTTCTTGCCATATTTGGGGTCCTTCAGTGTGAGATTTTATTTTTTGCTCTTTTCAGTATTTCTCGACATATTCTGCATCCTACAGTGTGAATTTTAAATTTTTCACGTTTTTCAGGGTTTCTGGACATATTCTGGGTCCTACAGTATGAATTTTTAATTTTAAAACTTTTTAAGTTTTTTTCGTCATATTCTGGGTCCTACAGTGTGATTTTCTCATTTTCCCCCCTTTTCAGGTTTTCTCTTCATGTTCGGGGTCCTTCAGTGTGAATTTTTAATTTTCTACTTTTTTCAGGTTTTCTTGCCATATTTGGGATCCTCCAGTGTGAATTTTTAATTTTCTACTTTTTTCAGGGTTTCTCGCCATATTTTGGGTCCTTCAGTGTGAGTTTTTAATTTTCTACTTTTTTCAGGGTTTCTCGCCATATTCTGGGTCCTACAGCGTGTATTTTTAATTTTCCAAGTTTTTCAGGATTTCTCGGCATATTCTGAGTCCTACAGTTTGATTTTCTCATTTATGACGTTTTTCAAGTTTTATCGCAATTCTGGGTCCTAGACTGTGATTATTCTCATTTTCCACATTTTTCAGGTTTTCTCGCAATAATCGAGGTCCTTCAGTGTAAGTTTTAAATTTTCTACTTTTTTCAGGAATTCTAGCCATATTCTGGGTCCTACAGCGTGTATTTTTAATTTTCTACTTTTTTCAGGTTTTCTCGCCATATTTGGGATCCTCCAGTGTGAGTTTTTAATTTTCTACTTTTTTCAGGGTTTCTCGCCATATTCTGGGTCTTACAGCGTGTATTTTTAAATTTCCAAGTTTTTCAAGGTTTCTTGGCATATTCTTGATCCTACACTGTGATTTTCTCAGTTTCAACGTTTGTCATGTTTTTTCGCAATTCTCGATCCTACAGTGTGATTATTCTCATTTTAAACCTTTTTCAGGTTTTCTTGCCATATTCGGGGTCCTTCATTGTGAATTTTAATTTTTCTACTTTTTTCAGGGTTTCTTGCCATATTCTGGGTCTTACAGCGTGTATTTTTAATTTTCCACGTTTTTCAGGTTTCTCGGCATATTCTTGATCCTACACTGTGATTTTCTCATTTTCGACATTTTTCATGTTTTTTCACAATTCTGGATCCTACAGTGTGATTATTCTCATTTTACAAACCTTTTTTCAGGTTTTCTCGCTATATTCTGGGTCCTTCAGTGTGAATTTTTAATTTTCCACGTTTTTCAAGTTTTTTTTTGTCATATTCTGGGTCCTACAGTGTGATTTGTTCATTTCCTTGTTTTTCAATTTTTCTTGCCATAATCCAGTTACTTCAGTGTGAATTTTTAATTTTCCACGTTTTTCGGTATTTCTCGCCATACTCTGTGTCCTGCAGTGTGAATTTTTAATTTTCACGTTTTTCAGGGTTTCCCAGCATATTCTGGCTCCTGCAGTGTGATATTCTTGTTTTCCACGATTTCAAGTTTTTTAGTTATTCTGTGTTCTATAGTGTGATTTTCTCATTTTACACCTTTTTCAGGTTTTCTTGCCATATTTTGGGTCCATCAGTGTGAGTTTTTAATTTTCTACTTTTTTCAGGGTTTCTAGGCATATTCTGGGTCCTACAGTTTTATTTTCTCATTTTCGACGTTTTTCAAGTTTTATCACAATTCTGGGTCCTACAGTGTGATTATTCTCATTCCACCTTTTCCAGGTTTTCTCGCAATATTCGGGGTCCTTCAGTGTAAGTTTATAATTTTTTACATTTTTCATTGTTTCTCGCCATATTCTGTGTCCTACAGCGTGTATTTTTTATTTTCTAAACTTTTCATGATTTCCTGCCATATTCGGGATCCTTTAGTGTGAATTTTTAATTTTCCTCTTTTTTCAGGTTATCTCACCATATTTAGGGTCCTTCAGTGTAAAATTTTAATTTTCCACTTTTTTCAGGTTTTTTCATCATATTCTTGGTCTTATACGGTGATTTTCTCATTTCCACGTTTTTTGGTATTTCTGGCCATATTCTGCGTAATACAGTGTGAATTTTTCTTTTTTCCACTTTTGTAATGGTTTCTCGCCATAATCTGGCTCTGACAGTGTGAATTTTTAATATTCACGTTTTTCAGGGTTTCTCGGAATATTCTAGGTCCTGCAGTGTGATTTTTCTCATTTTCCACGTTTTTCAAGTTTTTTCATAATTATGGGTGCTTCAGTGTGATTTTCTTTATTTTCCAACTTTTTCATGTTTTCTCCCCATATTTGTGGTCCTACAGTGTGAGTTTTTAATTTTCTACTCTTTCAGGGATTCTCGTAATATTCTGGGTCCTACAGTGTGATTATACTCATTTTCCACCTTTTTCAGGTTTTCTCGCAATATTCGTTGTCCTTCAGTGTGAGTTTGTAATTTTTACTTTTTTCAGGGTTTCTTGCCATATTCTGGGTCCTACAACTTGTATTTATAATTTTCCACGTTTTTCAGGGGTTCTCGGCATATTCTGGGTCCTATAGTGTGATTTTCTCATTTTCCACCTTTTTCATGTTTTTTCCCAATCCTGGGTCCTACAGTGTGATTATTTTAATTTTCCACCTTTTCAGGATTTCTTGACACATTCTGGGTCCCACAGTGTGATTATTCTCATTTTCCACCTTTTTCAGGTTTTCTTGCCATATTCGGGGTCCTTCAGTGTGAGATTTTATTTTTTGCTTTTTTCAGTATTTCTCGACATATTCTGCATCCTACAGTGTGAATTTTAAATTTTTCACGTTTTTCAGGGTTTCTGGACATATTCTGGGTCCTACAGTATGAATTTTTAATTTTAAACCTTTTTAAGTTTTTTTCGTCATATTCTGGGTCCTACAGTGTGATTTTCTCATTTTCCCCCCTTTTCAGGTTTTCTCTTCATGTTCTGGGTCCTTCAGTGTGAATTTTTAATTTTCTACTTTTTTCAGGTTTTCTTGCCATATTTGGGATCCTCCAGTGTGAATTTTTAATTTTCTACTTTTTTTCAGGGTTTCTCGCCATATTTGGGATCCTCCAGTGTGAGTTTTTAATTTTCTACTTTTTTCAGGGTTTCTCGCCATATTTGGGATCCTCCAGTGTGAGTTTTTAATTTTCTACTTTTTTCAGGGTTTCTTGCCATATTCTGGGTCCTACAGCATGTATTTTTATTTTAGACGTTTTTCAAGTTTTCTCGGCCTATTCTTGATCCTACACTGTGATATTCTCATTTTCGACGTTTTTCAGTTTTTTTCACAATTCTGGATCTTACAGTGTGATTATTCTTATTTTCCACCCTTTTCAGGTTTTCTACCCATATTCGGCGTCCTTCAGTGTGAATTTTTAATTTTCCACGTTTTTCAAGTTTTTTCGTCATATTCTGGGTCCTACAGTGTGATTTCTCATTTCTTCGTTTTTCAAGTTTTCTTGCCATAATCCAGGTCCGCCAGTGTGTATTTTTAATTTTCCACTTTTTTCATGGTTTGTCACCATATTCTGTGTCCGGCAGTGTGAATTTTTAATTTTCATGTTTTTCAGGGTTTCCCGGCATATTCTGGCTCCTGCCTTGTGATTTTCTCCTTTTCCACGATTTCAAGTTTTTTCATAATTCTGGGTCCTACAGTGTGATTTTCTCATTTTCCACATTTTTCAGGTTTTCTCGCCATATTTTGGGTCCTTCAGTGTGACTTTTTAATTTTCTACTTTTTTCAGGGTTTCTCGCCATATTCTGGGTCCTACAGCGTGTATTTTTAATTTTCCAAGTTTTTCAGGATTTCTCGGCATATTCTGAGTCCTACAGTTTGATTTTCTCATTTATGACGTTTTTCAAGTTTTATCGCAATTCTGGGTCCTAGACTGTGATTATTCTCATTTTCCACATTTTTCAGGTTTTCTCGCAATAATCGAGGTCCTTCAGTGTAAGTTTTAAATTTTCTACTTTTTTCAGGAATTCTAGCCATATTCTGGGTCCTACAGCGTGTATTTTTAATTTTCTACTTTTTTCAGGTTTTCTCGCCATATTTGGGATCCTCCAGTGTGAGTTTTTAATTTTCTACTTTTTTCAGGGTTTCTCGCCATATTCTGGGTCTTACAGCGTGTATTTTTAAATTTCCAAGTTTTTCAAGGTTTCTTGGCATATTCTTGATCCTACACTGTGATTTTCTCAGTTTCAACGTTTGTCATGTTTTTCCGCAATTCTCGATCCTACAGTGTGATTATTCTCATTTTAAACCTTTTTCAGGTTTTCTTGCCATATTCGGGGTCCTTCATTGTGAATTTTAATTTTTCTACTTTTTTCAGGGTTTCTTGCCATATTCTGGGTCTTACAGCGTGTATTTTTAATTTTCCACGTTTTTCAGGGTTTCTCGGCATATTCTTGATCCTACACTGTGATTTTCTCATTTTCGACATTTTTCATGTTTTTTCACAATTCTGGATCCTACAGTGTGATTATTCTCATTTTACAAACCTTTTTTCAGATTTTCTCGCTATATTCTGGGTCCTTCAGTGTGAATTTTTAATTTTCCACGTTTTTCAAGTTTTTTTTGTCATATTCTGGGTCCTACAGTGTGATTTGTTCATTTCCTTGTTTTTCAATTTTTCTTGCCATAATCCAGTTACTTCAGTGTGAATTTTTAATTTTCCACGTTTTTCGGTATTTCTCGCCATACTCTGTGTCCTGCAGTGTGAATTTTTAATTTTCACGTTTTTCAGGGTTTCCCAGCATATTCTGGCTCCTGCAGTGTGATATTCTTGTTTTCCACGATTTCAAGTTTTTTAGTTATTCTGTGTTCTATAGTGTGATTTTCTCATTTTACACCTTTTTCAGGTTTTCTTGCCATATTTTGGGTCCATCAGTGTGAGTTTTTAATTTTCTACTTTTTTCAGGGTTTCTAGGCATATTCTGGGTCCTACAGTTTTATTTTCTCATTTTCGACGTTTTTCAAGTTTTATCACAATTCTGGGTCCTACAGTGTGATTATTCTCATTCCACCTTTTCCAGGTTTTCTCGCAATATTCGGGGTCCTTCAGTGTAAGTTTATAATTTTTTACATTTTTCATTGTTTCTCGCCATATTCTGTGTCCTACAGCGTGTATTTTTTATTTTCTAAACTTTTCATGATTTCCTGCCATATTCGGGATCCTTTAGTGTGAATTTTTAATTTTCCTCTTTTTCAGGTTATCTCACCATATTTAGGGTCCTTCAGTGTAAAATTTTAATTTTCCACTTTTTTCAGGTTTTTTCATCATATTCTTGGTCTTATACGGTGATTTTCTCATTTCCACGTTTTTTGGTATTTCTGGCCATATTCTGCGTAATACAGTGTGAATTTTTCTTTTTTCCACTTTTGTAATGGTTTCTCGCCATAATCTGGCTCTGACAGTGTGAATTTTTAATATTCACGTTTTTCAGGGTTTCTCGGAATATTCTAGGTCCTGCAGTGTGATTTTTCTCATTTTCCACGTTTTTCAAGTTTTTTCATAATTATGGGTGCTTCAGTGTGATTTTCTTTATTTTCCAACTTTTTCATGTTTTCTCCCCATATTTGTGGTCTTACAGTGTGAGTTTTTAATTTTCTACTCTTTCAGGGATTCACGTAATATTCTGGGTCCTACAGTGTGATTATACTCATTTTCCACCTTTTTCAGGTTTTCTCGCAATATTCGTTGTCCTTCAGTGTGAGTTTGTAATTTTTACTTTTTTCAGGGTTTCTTGCCATATTCTGGGTCCTACAACTTGTATTTATAATTTTCCACGTTTTTCAGGGGTTCTCGGCATATTCTGGGTCCTATAGTGTGATTTTCTCATTTTCCACCTTTTTCATGTTTTTTCCCAATCCTGGGTCCTACAGTGTGATTATTTTAATTTTCCACCTTTTTCAGGATTTCTTGACACATTCTGGGTCCCACAGTGTGATTATTCTCATTTTCCACCTTCTTCAGGTTTTCTCCCTGTATTTGGGGTCCTTCAGTGTGAGATTTTAATTTTTTACACTTTCAGGGTTTCTGGCTATATTCTGGATCCTACAGTGTGTATTTTTAATTTTCCACGTTTTTCAGGGTTTCTAGGCATATTCGGGGTCCTACAGTTTTATTTTCTCATTTTCGACGTTTTTCAAGTTTATCATAATTCTGGGTCCTACAGTGTGATTATACTCATTTTCCACCTTTTCCAGGTTTTCTCGCAATATTCGCGGTCCTTCAGTGTAAGTTTATAATTTTTTACATTTTTCATGGTTTCTCGCCATATTCTGTGTCCTACAGCGTGTATTTTTAATTTTCTAAACTTTTCATGATTTCTCGCCATATTTGGGATCCTTTAGTGTGAATTTTTAATTTTCCTCTTTTTTCAGGTTATCTCACCATAATTAGGGTCCTTCAGTGTAAAATTTTAATTTTCCACTTTTTTCAGGTTTTTTCATCATATTCTTGGTCTTACATGGTGATTTTCTCATTTCCACGTTTTTCAGTATTTCTCGCCGTATTCTGGGTAATACAGTGTGAATTTTTCTTTTTTTCCACTTTTGTAATGGTTTCTCGCCATAATCTGGCTCTGACAGTGTGAATTTTTAATATTCACGTTTTTCAGGGTTTCTCGGCATATTCTAGGTCCTGCAGTGTGATTTTTCTCATTTTCTACGTTTTTCAAGTTTTTTTCGTAATTATGGGTGCTTCAGTGTGATTTTCTATTTTCCACCTTTTTCAAGTTTTCTCCCCATATTAGGGGTCATTCAATGTGAGTTTTTAATTTTCTACTTTTTTCAGGGTTTCTTGCCATATTCTGGGTACTACAGCGTGTATTTTTAATTTTCTAATTTTTTCAGGGTTTCTTGCGATATTCTGGGTCCTTCAGTGTGAATTTTTAATTTTCCAAGTTTTCCAGCTTTTTTAGTCATATTCTGGGTTCTACATTATGATTTTCTCATTTCCAGGTTTTTCAGATTTTCTTGCCATATTCCAGGTCCTTCAGAGTGAATTTTTAATTTTCCACTTTTTTCAGTATTACTCGCCATATTGTGGGTAATATAGTGTGAATTTTAAATTTTCCACTTTTGTCATGGTTTCTCATCATATTCTGTGTCCGACAGTGTGAATTTTTAATTTTCACGTTTTTCAGGGTTTCTCGGCATATTCTAGGTCCTGCAGTGTAATTTTCTCATTTTCAACTTTTTTCAAGTTTTTTCCCAATTCTGGGTCCTACCGTGTGATTATTCTTTTTTTTCCACCATTTTCAGGTTTTCTTGCCATATTCGGGGTCCTTCAGTGTGAGTTTTTAATTTTCAACTTTTTTCAGGGTTTCTCCCCATATTCAGGGTCTTACAGAGTTTATTTTTAATTTTCCACGTTATTCAGGGTTCCTTGGCATAATCTGGGTCCTGCAGTGTGATTTTCTCATTTTCGACCTTTTTCAAGTTTTTTTTGCCATTCTCGGTCCTACAGTGTGATTATTCTCATTTCCACCTTTTTCAGGTTTTGTCTTCATTTCCGGGTCCTTCTTTGTGAATTTTTAATTTTCCACGTTTTCAGGTTTTTTAGGCATATTCTGGGTCCTACAAGGTGATTTTCTCATTTTCAGGTTTTTCAGATTTTCTTGCTAAATTCCAGGTCCTTCAGTGTGATTATTCTCATTTTCCACCTTTTTCAGGTTTTCTTGGTATGTTCGGGGTCCTTCAGTGTGAGTTTTTAATTTTCTACTTTTTTCATGGTTTCTCGCCATATTCTGGGTCCTACAGAGTGTATTTTTAATTTTCCACGTTTTTCAGGGTTTCTAGGCATATTCTGGGTCCTAACGTGTGATTTTCTCATTTCCCACGTTTTTCAATTTTTTTTTGCATTAATGTGTCCTAAAGTGTGATTTTCTATTTTCCACCTTTTTCAGGTTTTCTCCCCATATTAGGGGTCATTCAATGTGAGTTTTTAATTTTCTACTTTTTTCAGGGTTTCTTGCCATATTCTTGGTCCTACAGCGTGTATTTTTAATTTTCTAATTTTTTTAGGGTTTCTTGCGATATTCTGGGTCCTTCAGTGTGAATTTTTAATTTTCCAAGTTTTCCAGCTTTTTTAGTCATATTCTGAGTCCTACATTATGATTTTCTCATTTCCAGGTTTTTCAGATTTTCTTGCCATATTCCAGGTCCTTCAGTGTGAATTTTTAATTTTCCACTTTTTTCAGTATTACTCGCCATATTGTGGGTAATATAGTGTGAGTTTTTAATTTTCCACTTTTGTCATGGTTTCTTGCCATATTCTGTGTCCGACTGTGAATTTTTAATTTTCACGTTTTTCAGTGTTTCTCGGCATATTCTAGGTCCTGCAGTGTAATTTTCTCATTTTCAACTTTTTTCAAGTTTTTTCCCAATTCTGGGTCCTACCGTGTGATTATTCTTTTTTTTCCACCATTTTCAGGTTTTCTCGCCATATTCGGGGTCCTTCAGTGTGAGTTTTTAATTTTCAACTTTTTTCAGGGTTTCTCCCCATATTCAGGGTCTTACAGAGTTTATTTTTAATTTTCCACATTATTCAGGGTTCCTTGGCATAATCTGGGTCCTGCAGTGTGATTTTCTCATTTTCGACGTTTTTCAAGTTTTTTTTTGCCATTCTCGGTCCTACAGTGTGATTATTCTCATTTCCACCTTTTTCAGGTTTTGTCTTCATTTCTGGGTCCTTCTGTGTGAATTTTTAATTTTCCACGTTTTCAGGTTTTTTCGTCATATTCTGAGTCCTACAACGTGATTTTCTAATTTTCAGGTTTTTCAGATTTTCTTGCTAAATTCCAGGTCCTTCAGTGTGATTATTCTCATTTTCCACCTTTTTCAGGTTTTCTTGGTATGTTCGGGGTCCTTCAGTGTGAGTTTTTAATTTTCTACTTTTTTCATGGTTTCTCGCCATATTCTGGGTCCTACAGAGTGTATTTTTAACTTTCCACGTTTTTCAGGGTTTCTAGGCATATTCTGGGTCCTAACGTGTGATTTTCTTATTTCCCACGTTTTTCAATTTTTTTTGCATTAATGTGTCCTACAGTGTGATTTTCTATTTTCCACCTTTTTCAGGTTTTCTCCCCATATTAGGGGTCATTCAATGTGAGTTTTTAATTTTCTACTTTTTTCAGGGTTTCTTGCCATATTCTTGGTCCTACAGCGTGTATTTTTAATTTTCTAATTTTTTTAGGGTTTCTTGTGATATTCTGGGTCCTTCAGTGTGAATTTTTAATTTTCCAAGTTTTCCAGCTTTTTTATACATATTCTGAGTCCTACATTATGATTTTCTCATTTCCAGGTTTTTCAGATTTTCTTGCCATATTCCAGGTCCTTCAGTGTGAATTTTTAATTTTCTACTTTTTTCAGTATTACTCGCCATATTGTGGGTAATATAGTGTGAATTTTTAATTTTCCACTTTTGTCATGGTTTCTTGCCATATTCTGTGTCCGACTGTGAATTTTTAATTTTCACGTTTTTCAGGGTTTCTCGGCATATTCTAGGTCCTGCAGTGTAATTTTCTCATTTTCAACGTTTTTCAAGTTTTTTCCCAATTCTGGGTCCTACCGTGTGATTATTCTTTTTTTTTTCCATTTTCAGGTTTTCTCGCCATATTCGGGGTCCTTCAGTGTGAGTTTTTAATTTTCAACTTTTTTCAGGGTTTCTCCCCATATTCAGGGTCTTACAGAGTTTATTTTTAATTTTCCACGTTATTCAGGGTTCCTTGGCATAATCTGGGTCCTGCAGTGTGATTTTCTCATTTTCGACGTTTTTCAAGTTTTTTTCCCATTCTCGGTCCTACAGTGTGATTATTCTCATTTTCCACCTTTTTCAGGTTTTGTCTTCATTTTCGGGGTCCTTCAGTGTGAATTTTTAATTTTCTTCTTTTTTCAGGTTTTCTCTCCATATTGTGGGTCCTTCTTTGTGAGGTTTTTAATGATCCTCTTTTTTCAGGTTTTCTTGCCATATTCCGGGTCCTTCAGTGTGAATTTTTAATTTTCCACGTTTTTCAGGGTTTCTTTGCATATTCTGGGTCCTGCCTTGTGATTTTCTATTTTCCACCTTTTTCAAGTTGTTTCACAATTCTTGGTCCTACATGTGATTTTCTCATTTTCCACTGTTTTCAGGTTTTCTTGCCATATTCCGGGAACTTCAGTGTGAATTTTTAATTTTCCACGTTTTTCAGTATTTCTGGCCATATTCTCGGTAATACAGTGTGAATTTTTAATTTTCCACTTTGTTCATGGTTTCTCGCCATTTTCTGGGCCTGACAGTGTGAATTTTTAATTTTCACGTTTTTCAGGGTTTCTCGGCATATTCTGTGTCCCACTGGGTGATTTTCTCATTTTCCACTTTTTACAAGTTTTTTTGCACATCTGGGTCCTACAGTCTGATTTTCTTATTTTCCACCTTTTTCAGGTTTTCTCGCCATAATCTGGGTCCTACAGTGTGAATATTTAATTTTCCATGTTTTTCATATTTTCTTGCCATATTCTGCGTCCTTCAGTGTGAGTTTTTTTATTTTCCTCGTTTTTCAGGTTTTCTCGCCATATTCTGGGTCATATAGTGTGATTTTCTCATTTCCACGTTTTCAGGTTTTCTTGCCATATTCCAGTAACTTCAGTGTGAATTTTTTTCCACGTTTTTCAGGGTTTCTCGCCATATTCTGGGTAATACAGTGTGAATTTTTAATTTTTCACGTTTTTCATGGATTCTTGCCATATTCTGGGTCCGACAGTGTTTATTTTTAATTTACACGTTCTTCAGGATTTCTCGGCAAATTATGGGTCCTGCAGTGTATGTTCTCATTTTCCAGGTTTTTCAAGTTTTTTCATAATTCTGGGTCCTACAGTGTGATTTTCTCATTTTCCACCTTTTTCAGGTTTTCTCAACATGTTCGGAATTCTTCAGTGTGAGTTTTTAATGTTCTACTTTTTTCATGGTTTCTGGGCATATTCTGGATCTTACAGCTTGTATTTTTAATTTTCCACGTTTTTCAGGGTTTCTCGCCATATTCTGGGTCCTACAGTGTAAATTTTTATTTTTACACGTATTTCACAATTTCTTGCCATATTCTGGTCCTACAGTGTGAATTTTTAATTTTCCACATTTTTCAGTGTTTCTTGCCATATTCTGGGTCCTACAGTGTGAGTATTTAATTTTCCATGTTTTCCATGTTTTCTTGCCATATTCTGGGTCCTTCCGTGTGAGTTTTTTCATTTTCCTCATTTTTCAGGTTTTCTCGCCATATTCCGGGTCCTTCAGTGTGATTTTTTTATTTCCAACGTTTTTCAAGTTTTCTTGCCATATTCTGTTCCTACAGTGTGAATTTTTAATTTTCCTTTATTTTCAGGTTTTCTTGCCATATTCCAGGTCCTACAGTGTGATTGTTTAATATTCCATGTCTTTCACTGTTTCTCACCATATTTTGGGTCCTACAGTGTGATTTTCTCATTATCCACCTCTTTCAGGTTTTCTCACCATATTCGGGGTCCTTCAGTGTGAGTTAATAATTTTCTACTCTTTTCAGGGTTTCATGCCATATTCTGTGTCCTACAGTGTGAATTTTAATTTTCCACCTTTTTCAGTGTTTCTCGCCATATTCTGGGTCTTAAAGTGTGAATTTTTAATTTTCCACGTTTTTCATGGTTTCTTGCCATATTCTGGGTCCTACTGTGTGAATTTTTAATTTTTCACGTTTTTCAAGGTTTATTGCCATATTCTGTTCCTACAGTGTGAATTTTAGTTTTCCACGATTTTCAGTGTTTCTTGCCATATCCTGGGTCCTACAGTGTTAATATTTAATTTTCCATGTTTTTCAGGCTTTCTCGCCATATTCTGGTTCTTTCAGTGTGAGTTTTTAATTTTCCTTGTTTTAAAGGTTTTCTTCCCATATTCAGGGTCCTTCAGTGTGAATTTTTTATTTTCCACGTTTTTTAGGCTTTCTAGGCATATTCTGGGTCCTACAGTCTGATTTTCTCATTGACCACGTTTTTCAAGTTTTTTTCCCAATTCTGTGTCCTACAGTGTGATTTTTCTCATTTTCCACCTTTTTCAGGATTTCTCCCCATATTCAGGGTCCTTCACTGTTAGTTTTTAATTTTCTACTTTTTTCATGCTTTCTTGCCATATTATTGTTCCTACAGCGTGTATTTTTAATTTTCCACGTTTTTCAGTATTTCTTCTCATATTCTGGGTAATACAGTGTGAATTTTTAATTTTCCACTTTTTTTCATGTTTTCTTGTCATATTCTGTGTCCGACAGTGTGATTTTCTCATTTTCCACCTTTTTCTGGTTTTCTCGCCATTCGGGGTCTTTCACTGTGAGTTTTTAATTTTCCACTTTTTTCATGGTTTCTTACCATATTCTGGGTCCCACAGTGTGATTTTTAATTTTCACGTTTTTAGGGTTTCTCGGCATATTCTGGGTTCTGCAGTGTGATTTTCTCATTTTCCACGTTTTTCAAGTTTTTTTCGTAATTCTGGGTCCTATAGTGTGATTTTCACATTTTCCACCTATTTCAGTTTTTCTCGCCATATTCGGGGTCCTTCCATGTGAGTTTTTAATTTTCTACGTTTATCAGGTTTTCTGCCATATTCAGGGTCCTTCAGTGTGAATTTTTAATTTTCCACGTTTTTCAGGTTTTTTCGTCATATTCAGGGTCCTACAGAGTGATTTTCTCATTTCCACATTTTTCAGGTTTTCTTGCCATATTCCAGGTCCTTCAATGTGATTTTTTAATTTTCCACGTTTTTCAGTATTTCTCACCATATTCTCGGTAATACAGTGTGAATTTTTAATTTTCCACTTTTTTCATCGTTTCTTGCCATATTCTAGGTCCTACAGAGTGTATTTTTAATTTTCACGTTTTTCAAGTTTTCAAGGGTTTCTGAGCATATTCTGGGTCCTGCAGTGTGATTTTCTCATTTTCCACGTTTTTCAAGTTTTTCGTAATTCTCGGTCCTACAGTGTGATTTTCTCATTTTCCACCTTTTTCAGGTTTTCTCGCCATATTTGGGGTTCTTCACTGTGAATTTTTAATTTTCTACTTTTTTTCAGGGCTTCTCGACATATTCTGTGTCCGACAGTGTTAATTCTTAATTTTCACGTTTTTCAGGCTTTCTGAGCTTATTCTGGGTCCAGCAGTGTGATTTTCTCATTTTCCACGTTTTTCAAGGTTTTTTGTAATTCTGGGTCATACAGTATTATTTTCTCATTTTCCACTTTTTTCAGGGTTTCTCGCCATATTCTGGGTCCTACAGTGTGATTTTCTCATTTAAGACTTTTTCAAGTTTTTTTGTAATTCTGGGTCTTACAGTGTGATCATTCTCATGTTTTCACCTTTTTCAGGTTTTCTCGCCATATTCAGGGTACTTCAGTGTCAATTATTAATTTTCTATTTTTTTCAGGTTTTCTCACCATATTCTGCGTCTTTCAGTGTGAGTTTTTAATTTTCCTTGTTTTTCAAGTTTTCTCGCCATAATCTGGGTCCTTTATTGTGAGTTTTTAATTTTCCTTGTTTTTCAGGTTTTCTTACTATATTTGGGGTCCTGCAGTGTGATTTTCTCATTTCCACGTTTTCAGGCTTTCTTGCCATATTCCAGGTCCTTCAGTGTGAATTTTTAATTTTCCACATTATTCATTATTTCTCGTCATATTCTGGGTAATACAGTATGAATTTTTATTTTCCACTTTTATCATGATGTCTTGCCATATTCTGGGTCTGATAGTGTGAATTTTTAATTTTCACGTTTTTCAGGGTTTCTAGGCATATTCTGGGTCCGGCAGTGTGATTTTCTCATTTTCCACGTTTTTCAAGTTGTTTAGTAATTCTGGGTCCTACAGTGTGTTTTTCTTATTTTCTACCATTTTCAGGTTTTCTTGCCATATTTGGGGTTCTTCACTGTGACTGTTTAATTTTCTACTTTTTGAAGGTTTCTCCCCATATTCTGAGTCCGATAGTGTGAATTTTTAATTTTGAACGTTTTTCAGGGTTTCTCGCCATATTCGGGGTCCTTTAGTGTGAGTTTTTAATTTTCAACTTTTATCAGGTTTTCTCGCCATATTCTGGGTCCTTCAGTGTGAATTTTTAATGTTCCACGTTTTTCAGTATTTCTCGCCATATTCTGGGTAATACAGTGTGAATTTTTAATTTTCTGCTTTTTTCATGGTTTCTTACCATAGTCTGGATCGGACAGTGTGAATTTTTTATTTTCACTTTTTCAGGATTTCTAGGCATATTCTTGGTCCTACTGTGTGATTTTCTCATTTTTGAAGTTTTTCATATTTTTTTGCAATTCTGGCTCCTGCAATGTGATTATTCTCATTTTCCACCATTTTCAGGTTTTCTCCCCATATTTGGGGTCCTTCAGGGTGAGGTATAATTTTCTACTTTTTTCAGGTTTTTTCGCCATATTCTGGGTCCTTCAGTGTGAGTTTTTAATTTTTCTTGTTTTTCAGGTTTTCTCGACATATTCCAGGTCCTTCAGTGTGAAGTTTTAATTTTCTACGTTTTTCAGGTTTTTTCGTCATATTCAGGGTTGTACAGAGTGATTTTCTCATTTCCACGTTTTTCAGGTTTTCTTGCCATATTCCAGTTCCTTCAATGTGATTTATTAATTTTCCAGGTTTTTCAGTATTTCTCGCCATATTATGGGTAATACAGTGTGAATTTTTAATTTTCCACTTTTTTCATCGTTTCTTGCCATATTCTAAGTCCTACAGAGTGTATTTTTAATTTTCACGTTTTTCAAGTTTTCAAGGGTTTCTGAGCATATTCTGGGTCCTGCAGTGTGATTTTCTCATTTTCCAACTTTTTCAGGTTTTCTTGCCATATTTGGGGTCCTTCACTATGAGTTATTAATTTCCTACTTTTTTTCAGGGCTTCTCGACATATTCTGGGTCTGATAGTATGAATTTTTAATTTTCACGCTTTTCAGGGTTTCTGGGCATATTCTGGGTCCTACAGTGTGATTTTCTAATTTTCCACGATGTTCAAATTTTTTTCGTAATTCTGGGTCCTACAGTGTGATTTTCTCATTTTCCACCTTTTTCATGTTTTCTCGCCATATTTGGGGTCCTTCTCAGTGAATTTTTAGTTTCCCCATTTTCCAGGGTTTCTCGGCATATTCTGGGTCCTGCAGTGTGATTTTCTCGTTTTCCACGTTTTTCAAGTTTTTTCCTAATTCTGGGTCCTACAGTGTGATTTTCGCTTTTTCCACCTTTTTCAGTTTTTCTTGCCATATTCAGGGTCCTTCACTGTGAGTTTTTAATTTTCTACTTTTATCAGGTTTTCTCCCTATATTCTGGGTCCTTCAGTGTGAGTTTTTAATTTTCCTTGTTTTTCAGATTTCTCACCATATTCTGGGTCCTTCTGTTTGAGTTTTTACTTTTCCTTGTTTTTCAGGTTTTCTCGCCGTATTCCATTTCCTTCAATGTGAATTTTTAAATTTCCACGTTTTTCAGATTTTTTTCGTTATATTCAGGGTCCTACAATGTGATTTTCTCATTTCCACGTTTTATGGTGTTCTTGCCATATTCCAGGTCCTTCTGTGTGAATTTTTAATTTTCCACGTTTTCAGTATTTCTTGCCATATTCTGGATAATACAGTATGAATTTTTAATTTTCCACTTTTTTCATGGTTTCTTGCCATATTCTGTGTCCGACAGTGTGAATTTTTAATTTACACCTTTTTCAGGGTTTCTGATCATATCCTGGTCCTGCAGTGTGATTTTCTCATTTTCCACATTTTTCAAGTTTTTTCGTAATTCTCTGTCATACAGTGTGATTTTCTCATTTTCCACCTTTTTCAGGCTTTATCGCCATATTTGTGGTCCTTCACTGTGAGTTTTTAATTTTCTACATTTTTTCAGGGCTTCTCGACATATTCTGTGTCCGACAGTGTGAATTTTTAATTTTCACGTTGTTCAGGGTTTCTGAGCTTATTCTGAGTCCTGCAGTGTGATTTTCACATTTTCCACGTTTTTCAAGTTTTTTCGTAATTCTGGGTCCTACAGTGTGATTTTCTCATTTCCACGTTTTTCAGGTTTTCTTGCCATATTCCAGGTCCTTCAGTGTGAATTTTTACATTTCACGTTTTTCAGTATTTCTCGCCATATTCTGGGTAATACAGTGTGATTTTCTCCTTTTCCACTTTTTTCAGGGTTTCTTGCCATATTCTGTGTCCAACAGTGTGAATTTTTAATTTTCACGTTATTCAGGGTTTCTGAGCATATTCTGGGTCCTGCAGGGTGATTTTCTCATTTTCCACATCTTTCAAGTTTTTTCGTAATTCTGGGTCCTACAGTGTGATTTTCTCATTTTACACCTTTTTCAGGTTTTCTTGCCATATTTGGGGTCCTTCAATGTGAGTTTTTAATTTTCTACTTTAATCAGGGTGTCTCGCCATATTCTGGGTCCAATAGTCTGAATTTTTAATTTTAATGTTTTTCAGGGTTTCTCTGCATATTCTGGGTCCTGCAGTGTGATTTTCTCATTTTCGACGTTTTTCAAGCTTTTTCGCTATTCTGGGTCCTATGGTGGGATTATTCTCATTTTCCAACTTTTTCAGGTTTTATTGCCATATTCGGGGTCCTTCAGTGTGAATTTTTAATTTTCCGCGTTTTCAGGTTTTTTGGTCATATTCTGGGTCCTACAGTGTGATTTTCTCATTTCCACGTTTTTCTGGTTTTCTTGCCATATTCCAGGTCCTTCAGTGTGAATTTTTAATTTTCCACGTTTTTCAGTATTTCTCGCCATATTCTGTGTCCAACAGTGTGAATTTTTAATTTTCACGTTTTTCAGGGTTTCTTGGCATTTTCTGGGTCCTGCAGTGTGATTTTCTCATTTTCCACATTTGTCAGCTTTCTAGCCATATTTGGGGTCCTTCAGTGTGAGTTTGTAATTTTCTACTTTTTTCAGGGTTTCTCGCCATATTCTGGGTCCTACAGCGTGTATTTTTAATTTTCCATGTTTTCAGGGTTTCTCGGCATATTCTGGGTCCTACAGTGTGATTTTCTCATTTTCGACGTTTTTCAATTTTTCTTTCCAAATCTGGATTCTATAGTGTGATTATTCTCATTTTCCATCTTTTTTTTAGGATTTCTCGCCATATTCTGGGTCCTTTAGTGTGAGTTTTGAATTTTCCTTGTTTTTCAGGTTTTCTTGCCATATAAGGGGTACTTCAGTGTGATTTTTTAATTTTCCACGTTTTCAATATTTCTCGCCATATACTGGGTAATACAGTGTGAATTTTTAATTTTCTACTTTTTTCATGGTTTCTCGCCATATTCTGGTCTGACAGTGTGAATTTTTATTTTTCACGTTTTTCAGGTTTTCTCGGTATACTCTGGGTCCTACAGTGTGATTTTCTCATTTTCCACGTTTTTCTAGTTTTTGGTAATTCTGGGTCCTACAGTGTGATTTTTCTCATTTTCCACCTTTTTCAGGTTTTCTCGCCATATTTGGGGTCTTTCAGTGTGAGTTTGAAACTTTCTACTTTTTTCAGGGTTTCTCGCCATATTCTGGGTCCTACAGCGTGTATTTTTAATTTTCCACTTTTTTCAGTGTTTCTAGGCATTTCTGGATCCTACAGTGTAATTTTAACATTTTCCACTTTTTTCAAGTTTTTTCATAATTCTGGGTTCTACAGTGTTATTTTCTCATTTTCCACCTTTTTCAGGTTTTTTCACCATATTTGGGGTCCTTCACTGGGAGTTCTGAATTTTCTACTTTTTTCAGGATTTCTTGCCATATTCTGGGTCCGATAGTTTGAATTTTCAATTTTCACCATTTTTAGGGTTTCTCGGCTTATTCTTGGTTTTTCAGTGTGATTTTTATTTTTCACGTTTTTCAGGGTTTTTTGGCATTATCTGTGTCCTGCAGTGTGATTTTCTCATTTTCCACGTTTTCCACGTTTTTTCGTAATTCTGAGTCCTACAGTGTGATTTTTCTCATTTTCCACCTTTTTCAGGTTTTCTTGCCATATTTGGGGTCCTTCAGTGTGAGTTTTAAATTTTCTACTTTTTTCAGGGTTTTTTTTTTACCATATTTTGGGTCTGACAGTGTGAATTTTTAATTTTCATGTTTTTCAGCGTTTCTCAGCATATTCTCCGTCCTGCAGTGTGATTTTCTCATTTTCCACGTTTTTCAAGTTTTTTCATAATTCTGGGTCCTACAGTGTGATTTTCTCATTTTCCACCTTTTTCAGGTTTAATCGCCGTATTTGGGGTCCTTCAGTGTGAGTTTTTAATGTTCCACATTTTTCAGGGTTTCTGGCCATATTCTGGGTCCTACAGTGTGTATTTTTAATTTTCCAAGTTTTTCAATGTTCTTGGCATATTCTGGGTCCTACCGTGTGATTTTCTCATTTTCCACCTTTTTCAGGTTTTCTGGCCATATTCGGGGTCTTTCAGTGTGAGTTTATAATTTTCTACTTTTTTTAGGGTTTCTCGCCATATTCTGGGTCCAATAGTGTGAATTTTTAATTTTCACGTTTTTCAGTGTTTCTGGGCATATTCTGTGTCCTGCAGTGTGATTTTCTCTATTTCCAAGTTTTTCAAGTTTTTTCGTAATTCTGGGTTCTTCACTGTGATTTTCTCATTTTACACCTTTTTCAGGTTTTCTCGCCATATTGGGGGTCCTTCAGTGTGAGTTTTTAATTTTCTAATTTTTTCAGGGTTTCTTGCCATATTCTGGGAACTTCAGTGTGAATTTATAATGTTCCACGTTTTTCAGTTTTTTTTTATGTCATATTCTGGATCCTACAGTGTGATTTTCTCATTTTCTGCCTTTTTCAGGTTTTCTCGGAATATTCTGGGACCTACAGGGTGAATTTTTAATTTTCCACGTTTTTCAAGGTTTCTTGCCATATTCTGGTCCTACAGTGTGAAGTTTTAATTTTCCACGTTTTTCAGTGTTTCTCGCCATATTCGGTGTCCTTCAGTGTGAATTTTGAATTTTCAACTTTTTTCAGGGTTTCTCGCCATATATTGGTTCCAATAGTGTGAATTCTTAAATTTCACGTTTTTCAGGATTTCTAGGCATAATCTGGGTCCTACAGTGTGATTTTCTCATTTTCCACCATTTTCATGTTTTCTCCCAATATTTGGGCTCCTTCACTGTGAGTGTTTATTTTTCTATTTTTTTCAGAGTTTCTAGCCATATTCTGGGTCCTATAGTGTGAATTTTTAATTTTCACTTTTTTCAGAGTTTCTCAGCATATTCTGGGTCCTATAGTGTGATTTTCTCATTTTCCACCTTTTTCAGGTTTTCTCACCATAATCGGGTTCCTTCAGTGTGAGTTTTTAATTTTCCACGTTTTTCATGGTTTCTCTGCATATTCTGCATCCTACAGTGTGAATTTTAAATTTTCCACGTTTTTCAGGTTTTCTCGCCACATTCTGAGTTGTACAATGGGAATTTTTAATTTTCCACGTTTTTAAGTTTTTTTCGTCATATTCTGGGTCCTACAGTGTGATTTTCTCATTTTCCACGTTTTTCAAGTTTTTTCGCAATTCTGGGTCCTATATGTGATTTTCTCATTTTCCACCTTTTTCAGATTTTCTCGCCATATTCCAGGTCTTTCAGTGTGAGTTTTCCTTTTTTACGTTTTTCAGGGTTTTTCGTCATATTCTGGGTCCTACAGTGGGTATTTTTAGTTTTCCTCTTTTTAAAGGTTTACTCAGCATATTCTGAATCCTGCTTTGTGATTTATCATTTTCCACGTTTTTCAAGTTGTTTTGCAATTCTAGGTCCTACATGTGATTTTCTCATTTTCCACTTTTTTAAGGTTTTCTCGCCATATTGGGGGTTCTTTATTGCGAGTTGTTAATTTTCTCCTTTTTTCAGGTTTTCTCGCCATATTCTGGGTCCTACAGTGTGAATTTTAATTTTCCTCATTTTTAAGATTTTTTTCTCATATTCTGGGTCCTAAAATGTGATTTTCTCATTTTCCACGTTTTTCAGGTTTTCTCGCCATATGCCGGGTCCTTCAGTGTGACTTTTTTATTGTCTACTTTTTTCAGGGTTTCTAGCCATATTCTTGGTCCTACAGCGTTTATTTTTAATTTTCGGTGTTTTGCAGGGTTTCTCGGCATTTTCTGGGTCCTACAGTGTGATTTTCACATTTTCCACCTTTTTCAGATTTTCTCGCCATATTCCGGGTCCTTCAGTGTGACTTTTTAATTTTCTACTTTTTTCAGGGTTTCTAGCCATATTCTTGGTCCTACAGCGTGTATTTTTAATTTTCGACGTTTTACAGGGTTTCTAGGCATTTTCTGGGTCCTACAAGTGTGATTTTCTCATTTTCCACCTTTTTCAGGTTTTCTCGCCATATTCCGCGTCCTTAGTGTGAGTTTTTACTTTCTACTTTTTTCAGCTTTTCTGTCATATTCCAGGTCCTACAGTGTGAGTTTTTAATTTTCCACATTTTCCAGGGTTTTTCATCATATTCCAGGTCCTTCAGTGTTAGTTTTTGATTTTCCAATTTTTTCATGGTTTCTTGCCATATTCTGGGTCCTACAGTGTGATTTTCTCATTTTCCACCTTTTTCAGGTTTTCTCTCCTTATTCGGGGTCCCTTCAGTGGGAGTTTTTAATTCTGTGTCCTTTAGTGTGAGTTTTTCATTTTCTTTCTTTTTTCAGATATTATTGCCATATTCAAGGTCCTTCTGTGTTAATTTTTAATTTTCCACGTTTTTCAAGTTTTCTCGCCATATTCGGGGTCCTTCAGTGTGAATATTTAATTTTCTACTTTTTTCAGATTTTATCTCCATATTCAGGGTCCTTCAGTTTGAGTTTATAATTATCTACTTTTTCCAGGGGTTTCTCTCCATATTCTGGGTCCTACAGCGTGTATTTTCAATTTTCCACTTTTTTCATGGTTTCTCACCATATTCTGGGTCCTACTGTGTGAATTTTTAATTTTCCACTTTTTTCATGGATTCTCGCCATATTCTGTGTCCTTCAGTGTGATTTTCTCATTTTCCACCTTTTTCAGGTTTTTCTCACCATATTCTGGGTCCTTTAGTGTGAGTTTTTATTTTCTACTTTTTTCAACTTTTCTGTCATATTCCTAGTTCCTACAGTGTGAGTTTTTAATTTTCCACATATTTCAGGGTTTTTCATCATATTCCACTTCCTTCAATGTGAGTTTTTAATTTTCCACTTATTTCATGGTTTCATGCCATATTCTGGGTCCAGCAGTGTGAATTTTTAATTTTCACGTTTTTCAGGGTTTCTCGGAATATTCTGGGTCCTGCAGTGTGATTTTCTCATTTTCCACCTTTTTCAGGTTTTTTCGCCATATTCCGGGTAGTTCATTGTGAGTTTTTATTTATCTAATTTTTTCAGGGTTTCTTGCCACATTTTGGGTCCTACTGCGTGTATTTTTTATTTTTCATGTTTTTCAGGATTTCTCGGCATATTCTGCGTGCTTCAGTGTGAATTTTTAATTTTCCACGTTTTTCAGGGTTTCTCGCCATATTCGGGGTCCTACAGTGTGAATTTTTAATTTTAAATGGTTTTAAGTTTTTATCGTCCTATTCTGGGTCCTACAGCGTGTATGATTAATTTTGCACGTTTTTCAGGGTTTCTCGGCATATTCTGGGTCCTACAGTGTGATTTTCTCATTTTCCACCTGTTTCAGGTTTTCTCGCCATATTCGGGGTCCTTCTGTGTGAGATTTTATTTTTTACTTTTTTCAAGGTTTCTTCCCATATTCTGGTCATACAATGTGAATTTTAATTTTCCACAATTTTAATTGTTTCTCGCCATATCCTGGGTCCTACAGTGTGAATATTTAATTTTCCATGTTTTTCAGGTTTTTTCACCATATTCTGGGTCCTTCAGTGTGAGTTTTAAATTTTCTAATTTTTTCAGGGTTTCTCGCCATATTCTGGCTCCTACAGTGTGAATTTTTAATTTCCCACTTTTTTCATGGTTTCTCGCCATATTTGGGTCCTACAGTGTGAATTTTCAATTTTCACGTTTTTCAGGGTTTCTTGGCATATACTGGGTCCTACAGTGTGATTTTCTCATTTTGGACGTTTTCCATGGTTTTTCACAATTCTGGGTCCTATAGTGTGATTTTCTCATTTTCCACCTTTTTCAGGTTTTCTTGCCATAATCAGGGTCCTTCAGTGTGAGATTTTAATTTTTTACTTTTTTCTGGGTTTCTCGCCATATCCTGGGTACATATCAGTGTAAATATTTTATTTTATTTTACATTTTATTTCTTCCCATATTCTGGTCATATTTCTTCCCATATTCTGGAAAATTAAAATTCACATTGTATGACCAGAATATGGGAAGAAATTTTATAAATATTTTATTTATTTTATTTTACATATCAGTGTAAATATTTAATTTTCCACCTTTTTCACGTTTTCTGGCCATATTCTGGGTCCTTCAGTGTGTGTTTTAAATTTTCTACTTCTTTCAGGGTTTCTTGCCATATTCTGGGTCCTAAAGCGTGTATTTTTAATTTTCCACGTTTTTCAGGGTTTCTTATCATATTCCGGGTCCTACAGTGTGATTTTCGCATCTTTGACGTTTTTCAAGTTGTTTTTTTTTTTTTTTTCGTATTTCTGGGTCCTACAGTGTGATTTACTCATTTTCCACCTTTTTCAAGTTTTCTCGCCATATTCCGGGTTCTTCAGTGTGAGTTTTTCATTTTCTACTTTTTTCAGGGTTTCTCTCCTTATTCTGGCTCCTACTAATCGTATTTTTATTTTTCCTCATTTTTCAGGGTGTCACAGCATATTCTGGGTCCTACAGTGTGATTTTCTCATTTTCTACGTTTTTCAAGTTTTTTCGCAATTCTGTGTCCTACAGTGTGATTATTCTCTATTTCCACCTTTTTCGTGTTTTCTTGCCATATTCGGGGTCCTTCAGTGTGAGATTTTAATTTTCTACTTTTTTCAGGGTTTGTCATCATAATCTGGCTCCTTCAAAGCGTATTTTTATTTTTCCTCGTTTTTCAGGATTTCTCAGCATATTATGGGTCCTACAGTGTGATTTTCTCATTTTCCAACTTTTTCAGATTTCCTCGCCATATTCGGGGTCCTTCGCTGTGAGATTTTAATTTTTTGCTTTTTTCAGTGTTTCTTGCCATATTCTGCATCCTACAGTGTGAATATTAAATTTTTCACGTTTTTGAGGTTTTCTCGCCATATTCTGGGTCCTACAGTATGAATTTTTAATTTTAAACCTTTTTAAGTTTTTTTCTTCATATTCTGGGTCCTTCAGTGTGATTTTCTCATTTTCCAACTTTTTCAGGTTTCCTCCACATTTTCTGGGTCCTACAGTGTGAATTTTCAATTTTCCTCGTATTTCAAATTTTCTTCCCATATTCTGGTCCTAGAGTTTGAATTTTTAATTTTCCACCTTTTTCAGTGTTTCTCTCCCTATCCTGGGTTCTACTTTGTGAATATTTAATTTTCCATGTTTTTCAGGTTTTCTCGCCATATTCTGGGTCCTTCACTTTGAATTTTTAATCTTTTCGTTTTCAGGTTTTCTAGCCATATTCAAGGTCCTTCAGTGTGGAATTTTTAATTTTCCACGTTTTTCAGGGTTTCTCGCCATATTCTGGGTCCTACAGTGTGATTTTCTCATTTCCACGTTTTTTAGGTTTTCTTGCCATATTCCAGGTTATTCAGTGTAAATTTTTAATTTTCCATGTTTTTCAGTGTTTCTCGATATATTCTCGGTAAGACAGTGTGAATTTTTCATTTTCCACTTTTTGTTCATGGTTTCTCGCCATATTCTGGGTCCAAAAGAGTGAATTATGAATTTTCATGTTTTTTCAGGGTTTCTCGGCATATTCTGGTCCTACAATTTGATTTTCTCATTTTCCACCTTTTTCAGGTTTTCTCACCGTATTCTGGGTCCTTCAGTGTGAGTTTTTAATTATCTACTTTTTTTCACGGTTTCTTGCCATAATCTGGTCCTACAGCGTGAATTTTTTAATTTTCCATATTTTTCAGGGATCTCGGCATATTCTGGGTCCTGCAGTGTGATTTTCTCATTTCCAGGTTTTTCAAGTTTTTTCATAATTCTTAGTCCTACAGTGTGATTTTCTCATTTTTCCACCTTTTTCAGGTTTTCTCGCCATATCCGGGTCATTTAGTGTTTATTTTTTTCTAATTTTTTAAGCTTTTCTGTCATATTCCAGGTCCTATAGTGTGAGTTTTTAATTTTCTACCTTTTTCAGGGTTTTTTCATCATATTCCAGGTCCTTCTGTGTGAGCTTTTAATTTTCCACTTCTTTCATGGTTTCTCGCCATATTCTGGGGTCCGACAGTGTGAATTATGAATTTTCAAATTTTTTAGGGTTTGTCGGCATATTCTGGGTCCTATAGTGTGATTTTCTCATTTTCCACATTTTTCAGATTTTTTCGCCATATTCCGGGTACTTTAGTGGTGTGTTTTTATTTTCTAATTTTTTCAGCTTTTCTGTCATATTCCAGGTGAGTTTTTAATTTTCCACATATTTCAGGGTTTTTCATCATATTCCTGGTCCTTCAGTGTGAGTTTTTAATTTTCCATTTTTTCATGGTTTCCTGCCATATTCTGGGTCCGACATTGTGAATTTTTAATTTTCACGAGTTTCAGTGTTTCTCGGCATATTCTGGGTCCTACAGTGTGATTTTCTCATTTTCCACCTTGTTCAGGTTTTCTCGCCATATTCGGGGTCCCTTCAGTGTGAGTTTCTAATTATCTACTTTTTTCAGGGTTTGTTGCCATATTCTGGGTCCTATAGCGTGTATTTTTAATTTTCCATGTTTTTCAGTGTTTCTCGGCATATTCTGGGTCCTACAGTGTGATTTTTTCATTTTCCCCGTTTTTCAAGTTTTTTCGTAATCCTGGATCCTAAAGTGTGATTTTCTCATATTCCAACTTTTTCTGGTTTTCTAGCCATATCCGGGGTCCTTCCGTGTGATATTTTAATTTTTTACTTTTTTCAGGGTTTCTGGCTATATTCTGCGTCCTTCAGTGTGAATTTTTAATATTCCACGTTTTTCAATATTTCTCGGCATATTCTGGGTCCTACAGTGTGATTTTCTCATTTTCGATGTTTTTCAAGTTCTTTCGCAATTCTGGGTCCTTCAGTGTGAATTTTTTAATTTTCTACTTTTTCAGGTTCTCTCGCCATATTTGGGGTCCTTCAGTGTGAGTTTTTAATTTTCTAATTTTTCAGGGTTTCTCGACATATTCTGTGTCCTACAGCGTGTATTTTTAATTTTCCACGTTTTTCAGGTTTTTTGTCGTCATATTCTGGGTCCTACAGTGTGATTTCCTCATTTTCGACATTTTTCAAGTTTTTTCGAATTTCTGGGTCCTACAGTGTGATTTTCTCATTTTCCACCTTTTTCAGGTTTTCTCGCCTAATTCTGTGTCCTTCAGTGTGCGTTTTTAATTTTCCTCCTTTTTCAGGTTTTCTCGACATATCCGGGTCCTTCAGTGTGAATTTTTAATTTCACGTTTTTCAGGTTTTCTCGCCATACTCCGGATCCTTAATTTTGAATTTTTAATATTGCACGTTTTTCAGGTTTTTTGGTCATATTCTGGGACCTACAGTATAATTTTCTCATTTCCACATTTTCAAGGTTTTCTTTCCATATTGCAGGTTTTTTCAGTGTGAACTTTTAATTTTCCACGTTTTTCAGTATTTTTTGCCATATTCTGGGTAATGCAGTGTGAATTTTTAATTTTCCACTTTTTTCATGGTTTCTCACCATCTTCTGTGTCTGACAGTGTGAATTTTTAATTTTCATGTTTTTCAGGGTTTCTCGGCATATTCTGTCTGGGTCCTAAATTGTGATTTTCCCAGTTTCGACGTTTTTCAAGTTTTTTCGCAATTCTGGGTCCTACAGTGTGATTATTCTCATTTTTCACCCTTTTTCAGGTTTTCTCACCATATTCGGGTTCTTTCAGTTGTGAACTTTTAATTTTTTACTTTTTTTCAGGTTTTCTTGCCATATTCTGGGTCATTCAGTGTGAGTTTTTTAATTTTACTAGTTTTTCAGGTTTTTTCGTCATATTCTGGATCCTACAGTATGATTTTCTCATTTCCACGTTTTTCAGGTTTTCTTGCCATATTTCAGGTCCTATAGTGTGAGTTTGTAATTGTCTACTTTTTACAGTCTTTCTCACCATATTCTGGGTCCTAAAGTGTGTATTTTTAATTTTCCACGTTTTTCAAGTTTTTTTCGTAATTCTGGGTCCTATAGTGTGATTTTCCACCATTTTCAGCCTTTCTAGCCATATTTGGGTCCTACTAGTGTGAGTTTGTAATTTTGTACTATTTACAGTGTTTCTCACCATATTCTGGGTCCTAAAGCGTGTATTTTAATTTTCCAAGTTTTCAGGGTTTCTCGGCATATTCTGGGTCCTACAGTGCGATTATTCTCATTTTCCACCTTTTTCAGATTTTCTCTCCATATTCGGGGTCCTTTCAGTGTGATTTTTTAATTTTCCTCCTTTTTCAGGTTTTTTCGCCATATTCCGAGTCATTCAGTATGAATTTTTAATTTTCTACTTTTTCAGCTTCTCTCGCCATATTTGGGGTCATTCAGTGTGAGTTTTTAATTTTCTAATTTTTCAGGGTTTCTCGACATATTCTGTGTCCGACAATGTGAATTTTTAATTTTCACGTTTTTCAGGGTTTCTTGGCATATTCTGGGACCTGCAGTGTGATTTTTCTCATTTTCCCCGTTTTTTAATTTCTTTTGTAATTCTGGGTCCTACAGTGTGATTTTCTCACTTTCCACCTTTTTCAGTTTTTCTTGCCATATTCCGGGTCCTTCAGTGTGAATTTTTAATATTCCACGTTTTTCAGGTTTTTTTGGTCATATTCTGGGTCGTACAGTGTGATTTTCTAATTTCCACGTTTTGCAGTATTTCTAGCCATATTCTGGGTAATACAGTGTGAATTTTTAATTTTCCACTTTTTTCATGGTTTCTCGCCATACTCTGAGTCAGACAGTGTGAATTTTAAATTTTCACGTTTTTCAGCATTTCTCGGCAATTTCTGGTTCCTGCAGTGTGATTTTCTCATTCTTCCACGTTTTTCAGGTTTTTTCGTAATTCTGAGTCTTACAGTGTGATTTTCTCATTTTCCAGGTTTTTCAGGGTTTCTCGGCATAGTCTGGGTCCTAAATAGTGATTTTCTCATTTTCGACGTTTTTCAAGTTTTTTGTGAATTCTGGGTCCTACAGTTTGACTATTCTCATTTTCCAACTTTTCAGGTTTTCTCGCCGTATTCGGGGTACTTCAGTGTGAGTGTTTAATTTTCCTTGTTTTTCATATTTTATCGCCATACTTCTGAGTCCTTCAGTGTGAATTTTTAATTTTCTATTTTTTCAGGTTCTCTCGCCATATTTGTGGTCTTCATTGTGAGTTTTTAATTTTCTAATTTTTCAGGGTTTCTCGACATATTCTGTGTCCTACAGCGTGAATTTTTAATTTTCCACGTATTTTAGTTTTTTTTCGTCATATTCTGGGTCCTACAGTGTGATTTTCTCATTTTCGACTTTTTTCAAGTTTTTTCGCAATTCTGGGTCCTGTCGTATGTTTCACATTTTCCCCCTTTTTTCAGGGTTTCTCGCCATATTTGGGGTCCTTCAGTGTGAGATTTTAATTTTATAATTTTCAGGGTTTCTTGACATATTCTGTGTCCTACAACCTGTATTTTTTATTTCCACGTTTTTCCAGTTTTTTTCGTCATATTCTGGGTCCTACAGTTTGATCTTCTCATTTCCATGTTGTTTCAGGTTTTCTTGCCGTATTCCAGGTCCTTCAGTGTGAATTTTTAATTTAACACGTTTTTCAGTATTTCTCGACATATTCTGGGAAATACAGTGTTAATTTTTAATTTAACACTTTTTTTATTGGTTTCTCGCCATATTCTTTGTCCAGCAAAGTGAATTTTTTAATTTTCAGGTTATTCAGGGTTCTCGGGAATAGTCTGGGTCCTGCATTGTGATTTTCTCATTTTCCACATTTTTAAATTTCTTTTGTAATTCTGGGTCCTACAGTGTGTATTTTTTAATTTTCCACATTTCTCAGGGTTTCTTGGCATATACCTGGCTCCTACAGTTTGATTTTCTCATTTTCGTCCTTTTTGAAGTTTTATCGCAATTCTGGGTCCTACAGCTGTGATTATTTTCATTTTCCACCTTTTTCAGATTTTCTCTCCATAATCGGGGTCCTTCAGTGTGATTTTTTAATTTTCCTCACTTTTTCAGGTTTTATCGCCATATTCCGTCCGAGTCCTTCAGTGTGAATTTTTAATTTTCTACTTTTTTCACGTTCTCTGGCCATATTTGGGGTCCTTCAGTGTGAGTTTTTAATTTTTTAATTTTTAAGGGTTTCTCGAAATATTCTGTGTCCGACAGTGTGAATTTTTAATTTTACGTTTTTCATGGTTTCTTGGAATATTCTTTGACCTGCAGTGTGATTGTCTCATTTTCCACGTTTTTTAATTTCTTTTGTAATTCTGGGTCCTACAGTGT
Organism: Mus caroli; assembly: GCF_978045245.1. NCBI lineage: Eukaryota > Metazoa > Chordata > Mammalia > Rodentia > Muridae > Mus > Mus caroli. The sequence goes on along the minus strand of NW_028227568.1, from coordinate 27,875 downwards.
GATTTCTCATTTTCCACCTTTTTCAGGTTTTCTCGCCATATTCCCGGTCCTTCAGTGTGAATTTTTATTATTCCACGTTTTTCAGGTTTTTGGTCATATTCTGGGTCCTACAGTGTGATTTTTCTAATTTCCACGTTTTGCAGTATTTCTAGCCATATTCTGGGTAATACAGTGTAAATTTTATTTTTCCACTTTTTTCATGTTTCTCGGCATATTCTGTGTCAGACAGTGTGAATCTTTTAATTCTTCATGTTTTTCAGGGTTACTCAGCATATTCTAGGTCCTGCAGTGTGATTTTCTCATTTTCCACGTTTTATAAATTATTTCGTAATTCTGGGTCCTACAGTGTGAATTTTCTCATTTTCCAACTTTTTACAGCCTTTCTAGCCATATTTGGGGTCCTTCAGTGTGAGATTTTAATTTTATAATTTTTCAGGGTTTCTCGACATATTCTGTGTCCTACAGCGTGTATTTTTTATTTTCCACGTTTCTCAGTTTTTTAAATCATATTCTGAGTCCTAAAGTGTGATCTTCTCATTTCCACGTTTTTCAGGTTCTTTCAGTGTGAATTTTTAATTTAACACGTTTTTCAGTATTTCTCGACATATTCTGGGAAATACAGTGTGAATTTCTTAATTTCACACTTTTTTATTGGTTTCTCCCCATATTGTGTCCAACAATGTGAATTTTTAATTTTCACTTTTTTCCGTGTTTCTTGGCATATTCTGGGTCCTACAGTGTGAGTTTTTAATTTTCCTCGTTTTTTCAGGTTTTCTCGCCATATTCAGATTTCTTCAGTGTGAATTTTTAATTTTCCACGTTTTTCAGGTTTTTTCATCATATTCTGGGTCCTACAGTGTGATTTTCTCATTTCCAAGTTTTTCAGGATTTCTTGCCATATTCCAGGTCCTGCAGTGTGAATTTTTAATTTTCCACGTTTTTCAGTATTTCTCCCCATATTTTGGGTAATACATTGTGAATTTTAATTTTCCTCTTTTTTTCATGTTTTCTCGAAATATTCTGTGTCCGACAGTGTGAATTTTTAATTTTCACGTTTTTCAGGGTTTCTCAGCATATTCTGGTTCCTTCAGTTTGAATTTTTAATTTTCCTCGTTTTTCAGGTTTTCTAGCCATATTCCGGGTCCATCAGTGTGAGTTTATAGTTATCTACTTTTTTCAGGGTTGATTGCCATATTCTGGGTAATACAGTGAGAATTTTCATTGTCCAATTTTTTTCATGGTTTCTCGCCATAATCTGGTTCCCCCAGCGTATACTTTTTAATTTTCCACGTTTTCAGGTTTCTCGGCATATTCTGGGTCCTACAGTGTGATTTTCCCATTTCGACGTTTTTCAATTTTTTTTCCAAATCTGGGTTCTATAGTGTGATTATTCTCATTTTTCATGATTTCTCGCCATATTCTGGGTCCTACAGTGTGAGTTTTGAATTTTCCTTGTTTTCAGGTTTTCTCGCCATATTAGGGGTCCTTCAGTGTGAAGTTTTTAATTTTCCACTTTTTTCATGTTTCTTGCCATATTCTGTGTCCAACAGTGTGAATTTTAAATTTTCACGTTTCTCAGCATTTCTCAGCATATTCTGGGTCCTGCAGTGTGATTTTCTCATTTTCCACTTTTTCAGGTTTTCTTGCCATATTCCTGTTCCTTCAGTGTGAGTGTTTAATTTTCTAAATTCTTTCAGGGTTTTTTGCCATATTCTCGGTCCTACAGCGTGTATTTTTAATTTTCCACGTTTTCAGGGTTACTCAGCATATTCTGGGTCCTACAGTGTGATTTTTTTCATTTTCCACCTTTTTCAGGTTTTCTTGCCAATTTCGGGGTACTTCAGTGTCGAGTTTTTAATATTCCACTTTTTACAGGGTTAATCGCCATATTCTGCGTCCTACAGTGTGATTTTTAAATTTTCCACGATTCTCAGGGTTTCTCGCCATATTCAGGTCCTACAGTTTGATTTTTTAATTTTAAACGTTTTTAAGTTTTTTTCGTCAGGTTCTGGGTCCTACAGTGTGATATTCTCATTATCCAACTTTTTCAGATTTTCTCAGCATATTCTGGGTCCTACAGTGTGAATTTTTAATTTTTCACGTTTTTCAAGGTTTCTTGCCATATTCTGGTCCTATAGTGTGATTTTCTCATTTTCCTCCTTTTTCAGTGTTTCTCGCCATATTCTGGTCCTACAGTGTGAATATTTAATTTTCCATGTTTTTCATGTTTTCTCGCCATATTCTGGGTCCTTCAGTTTGTGTTTTAATTTTCCTCGTTTTTTAGGTTTTCTCACCATATTCCCGGACCTTCAGTGTGAATTTTTAATTTTCCATGTTTTTCAGTTTTTTCGTCATATTCTGGGTCCTAGAGTGTGATTTTCCCATTTCCACGTTTTTTAGGATTTCTCCCCATATTCGGGGTCCTTCAGTGTGAGTTTTTGATTTCCTACTTTTTCAGGGTTTCTCAGAATATATTCTGGTTCCTACAGCGTGTTTTTTATTTTTACAAGTTTTCAAGGGTTTCTAGGCATATTCTGGGTCCTACAGTGTGAACATTTAATTTTCCATGATTATCAGGGTTTCTCAGCATATTCTGGGTCCTGCAGTGTGATTTTCTCATTTTCACCTTTTTCAAGTTTTTTCGCTATTCTGGGTTCTACATGTGATTTTCTCATTTTCCACCTTTTTCAGGTTTTCTCGCTATATTCGGGTCCTTCAGTGTGAATTTTTAATTTTCCACGTTTTTCAGGTTTCTCGGCATATTTTGGGTCCTAAATTGTGATTTTCTCATTTTCCACTTTTTTCAAGTTTTTCTCGCCATATTCTGATCCTTCAGTGTGTGTTTTAAATTTTCTACTTCTTTCAGGGTTTCTTGCCATATTCTTAGTCCTAAAGCTTGCATTTTTAATTTTCCACCTTTTTCAGTTTTTCTCGCCATATTCAGGGTTCTTCAGTGTGAGTTTTTCATTTTTCTACTTTTTTCAGGGTTTCTCGCCATATTCTGGCTCCTACAAATCGTATTTTTATTTTTCCTCGATTTTCAGGTTTCAGCATATTCTGGGTCCTAGCAGTGTGATTTTCTCATTTTCTACGTTTTTTTCATGTTTTTTCACAATTCTGTGTCCTACTGTGTGATATTCTCTATTTCCACCTTTTTCTCAGGTATTCTTGCCATATTCAGGGTCCTTCCGTGTGAGTTTTTTAATTTTCTACTTTTTTCAGGGTTTCCTGTCATAATCTGGCTCCTTCAAAGCGTATTTTATTTTTCCTCGTTTTTCTGGGTTTCTCAGCATATTCTGGGTCCTACGGTGTATTTTTCTCATTTTTAAACATTTTCAGATTTTCTCACCATATTCGGGGTCCTACAGTGTGAATTTTTAATTTTTAATCGTTTTTAAGTTTTTTTCATCATATTCTGGGTCCTACAGTTGATTTTGTCATTAACAACCTTTTTCATGTTTTCTCACCATATTCGTGGTCCTTCAGTGTGAGTTTTTAATTTTCTACTTTTTTCATGGTTTGTTGCCATATTCTGGGTCCTACAGCGTGTATGTTTAATTTTGCACATTTTTCAGGGTTTCTCGGCATATTTTGGGTCCTACAGTGTGATTTTCTCATTTTCGACGTTTTTCAATTTTTTTCGCACTTCTGGGTCCTATAGTGTGATTTTCCTCATTTTCCACCTTTTTCAGGTTTTCTCGACATATTCGGGGTCCTTAAGTGTGAGATTTAATTTTTTACTTTTTACAGTGTTTCTTGCCATATTCTGCATCCTACAGTGTGAATTTTAAATTTTTCACGTTTTTCAGGTTTTCTTGCCATATTCTGTGTCCTACAGTATGAATTTTTAATTTTAAACCTTTTTAAGTTTTTTTTCGTCATATTCTGGGTCCTTCAGTGTGATTTTCTCATTTTCCAACTTTTCAGGTCTTCTCGGCATATTCTGAGTCCTACAGTGTGAATTTTCGATTTTCCACGTTTTCAAGTTTTCTTGCCATATTCTGTTCCTAGAGTGTGAATTTTTAATTTTCCACTTTTTTCAGTGTTTCTCTCCCTATCCTGGGTTCTACTTTGTGAATATTTAATTTTCCATGTTTTTCAGGTTTTCTCGCCATATTCTAGGTCCTTCAGTGTGAGTTTTTAATTCTTCTCGTTTTTCAGGTTTTCTCGCCATATTCAAGGTCATACAGTGTGATTTTCTCATTTCCACGTTTTTCTTATTTTCTTGCCATATTCCAGGTTCTTCAGTGTGAATTTTTAATTTTCCACGTTCTTTCAAGGTTTCTTGCCATATTCTGGTCCTTTAGAGTGAATTTTCTAATTTTCAAGATTTTACAGAGTTTCTCGAAATATTCTGTGTCCTCCAGTGTGAATATTTAATTTTCTAGGTTTTACAGGTTTTCTCGCCATATTCTGGGTCCTTCAGTGTGAGATTTTAATTTTCCTCATTTTTAGTTTTGCTCGCTATAATCCGGGTCCTTGAGTGTGAATTTTTATTTTTCCACATTTTTCAGGTTTCTTCGTCATAATCTGGTTCTACAGTGTGATTTTTTCATTTCCATGTTTTTCAGGTTTTCTCGCCATATTTGGGGTCCTTCAGTGTGAGTTTTTTAATTTCTACTTTTTAAGGTTTTCTTGCCATATTCTGGGTACTACAGTGTGAATTTTAAATTTTCCACGTTTTTAAGTTATTTCGTCATATTCTGATTATTACACTGTGATTTTCTCGGTTTTTTTTCCTTTTTCAGTGTTTCTCGCCATATTCTGGGTCCTATAGTGTGAATATTTAATTTTCAATGTTTTTCAGGTTTTCTCAGCATATTCTGGCTCCTGCAGTGTTATTTTCTCGTTTTCAAACCTTTTTCAGGTTTTCTCACAATTCTGGGTCCTACATGTGATTTTTCTCATTTTCCAACTTTTTCAGGTTATCTTGCCATAATCTAGGTCCTACAGTGTGAGTTTTTAATTTTCCTCGTTTTTTCAGGTTTTCTCGCCATATTCTGATTCCTTCAGTGTGAATTTTTAATTTTCCACGTTTTTCAGGTTTTCTTCATCATATTCTGGGTCCTACAGTGTGATATTCTCATTTCCAAATTTTTTCAGGATTTCTTGCCATATTCCAGGTCCTGCAGTGTGAATTTTTAATTTTCCACGTTTTTCAGTATTTCTCCCCATATTTTGGGTAATACAGTGTGAATTTTTAATTTTCCTCGTTTTTCAGGTTTTCTCGCCAAATTCCGGGTCCTTCAGTGTGAATTTTTAATTTTCCACGATTTTCAGGATTCTCAGCATATTCTGGGTCCTGCAGTGTGATTTTCTCATTTTCCACCTTTTTCAGGTTTTCTAGCCATATCCTAGTCCATCAGTGTGAGTTATAGTTATCTACTTTTTTCAGGGTTGCTGGCCGTATTCTGGGTAATACAGTGTGAATTTTTATTGTCCAATTTTTCAAGGTTTCTCGCCATTAATGTGGGTCTGACAGTGTGAATTTTTAATTTTCACGTTTTTCACGGTTTCTTGGCATATTTTGGGTCCTGAAGAGTGATTTTCTCATTTTCCACGTTTTTAAAGTTTTTTCGTAATTCTGGGTCCTACAGTGTGATTTTCTCAATTTCCACCTTTTTCAGGTTTCTCGCCATATTTGGGGTCCTTCAGTGTGAGTTTGTAATTTTCTACTTTTTTCAGGGTTTCTCGCCATATTCTGGGTCCTACAGCATGTATTTTTAATTTTCCACGGTTTTCAGGGTTACTCGGCATATTCTGGGTCCTACAGTGTGATTTTCTCATTTTTGACATTTTTCAAGTTTTTTGTTTTGCAATTCTGGTCCTACAGTGTGATTTTCTCATTTTCCACCTTTTTCAGGTTTCTCGCCATATTCCGGGTCCTTCAGTGTGAGTTTTTAATTTTCTAATTCTTCAGGGTTTCTTGCATATTCTGGGTCCTACAGCGTGTATTTTAATTTTCCACGTTTTTCAGGGTTACTCGGCCTATTCTGGGTCCTACAGTGTGATTTTTCTCATTTTGACATTTTTCAAGTTTTTTGTTTTGCAATTCTGGATCCTACAGTGTGATTTTCTCCTTTTCCACCTTTTTCAGGTTTTCTTGCCATTTTCAGGGTACTTCAGGGTGAGTTTTTAATATTCTACTTTTTACAGGGTTAATCGCCATATTCTGTGTCCTACAGTGTGATTTTTAAATTTTCCACGTTTCTCTGGGTTTCTCGCCATATTCTGGTCCTACAGTGTGAATTTTTAATTTTAAACGTTTTTAAGTTTTTTTCGTCATGTTCTGTGTCCCTACACTGTGATATGCTCATTATCCAACTTTTTCTCAGATTTTCTCAGCATATTCTGGGTCCTTCAGTGTGAATATTTAATTTTCCATGTTTTTCATGTTTTCTCACCATATTCCAGGCTCCTTCAGTTTGTGTTTTAATTTTCCTCGTTTTTCAGGTTTTCTTGCCATATTCCCTGTCCTTCAGTGTGAATTTTTAATTTTCCCTCGTTTTTCAGGTTTTCTTGCATATTCTGTGTCCTACAGTATGAATTTTTAATTTTAAACCTTTTTAAGTTTTTTTCGTCATATTCTGGGTCCTTCAGTGTGATTTTCTCATTTTCCAACCTTTTTCAGGTCTTCTCGGCATATTCTGAGTCCTACAGTGTGAATTTTCGATTTTCCACGTTTTTCAAGTTTTCTTGCCATATTCTGTTCCTAGAGTGTGAATTTTTAATTTTCCACTTTTTTCAGTGTTTCTCTCCCTATCCTGGGTTCTACTTTGTGAATATTTAATTTTCCATGTTTTTCAGGTTTTCTCGCCATATTCTAGGTCCTTCAGTGTGAGTTTTTATTTTCCTCGTTTTTCAGGTTTTCTCGCCATATTCAAGGTCATACAGTGTTGATTTTCTCATTTCCACGTTTTTCTTATTTTCTTGCCATATTCCAGGTTCTTCAGTGTGAATTTTTAATTTTCCACGTTTTTCAAGGTTTCTTGCCATATTCTGGTCCTTTAGAGTGAATTTTTAATTTTCAAGATTTTACAGAGTTTCTCGAAATATTCTGTGTCCTCCAGTGTGAATATTTAATTTTCTAGGTTTTACAGGTTTTCTCGCCATATTCTGGGTCCTTCAGTGTGAGATTTTAATTTTCCTCATTTTTCAGTTTTGCTCGCTATATCCGGGTCCTTGAGTGTGAATTTTTATTTTTCCACATTTTTCAGGTTTCTTCGTCATAATCTGGTTCTACAGTGTGATTTTTTCATTTCCATGTTTTTCAGGTTTTCTCGCCATATTTGGGGTCCTTCAGTGTGAGTTTTTTTAATTTCTACTTTTTAAGGTTTTCTTGCCATATTCTGGGTACTACAGTGTGAATTTTAAATTTTCCACGTTTTTAAGTTATTTCGTCATATTCTGATTATTACACTGTGATTTTCTCGGTTTTTTTCCTTTTTCAGTGTTTCTCGCCATATTCTGGGTCCTATAGTGTGAATATTTAATTTTCAATGTTTTTCAGGTTTTCTCAGCATATTCTGGCTCCTGCAGTGTTATTTTCTCGTTTTCAACCTTTTTCAGGTTTTCTCACAATTCTGGGTCCTACATGTGATTTTCTCATTTTCCAACTTTTTCAGGTTATCTTGCCATAATCTAGGTCCTACAGTGTGAGTTTTTAATTTTCCTCGTTTTTTCAGGTTTTCTCGCCATATTCTGATTCCTTCAGTGTGAATTTTTAATTTTCCACGTTTTTCAGGTTTTTTTCATCATATTCTGGGTCCTACAGTGTGATATTCTCATTTCCAAATTTTTCAGGATTTCTTGCCATATTCCAGGTCCTGCAGTGTGAATTTTTAATTTTCCACGTTTTTCAGTATTTCTCCCCATATTTTGGGTAATACAGTGTGAATTTTTAATTTTCCTCGTTTTTCAGGTTTTCTCGCCAAATTCCGGGTCCTTCAGTGTGAATTTTTAATTTTCCACGATTTTCAGGGATTCTCAGCATATTCTGGGTCCTGCAGTGTGATTTTCTCATTTTCCACCTTTTTCAGGTTTTCTAGCCATATCCTAGTCCATCAGTGTGAGTTTATAGTTATCTACTTTTTTCAGGGTTGCTGGCCGTATTCTGGGTAATACAGTGTGAATTTTTATTGTCCAATTTTTTCAAGGTTTCTCGCCATTAATGTGGGTCTGACAGTGTGAATTTTTAATTTTCACGTTTTTTCACGGTTTCTTGGCATATTTTGGGTCCTGAAGAGTGATTTTCTCATTTTCCACGTTTTTAAAGTTTTTTCGTAATTCTGGGTCCTACAGTGTGATTTTCTCAATTTCCACCTTTTTCAGGTTTTCTCGCCATATTTGGGGTCCTTCAGTGTGAGTTTGTAATTTTCTACTTTTTCAGGGTTTCTCGCCATATTCTGGGTCCTACAGCATGTATTTTTAATTTTCCACGGTTTTCAGGGTTACTCGGCATATTCTGGGTCCTACAGTGTGATTTTTCTCATTTTTGACATTTTTCAAGTTTTTTGTTTTGCAATTCTGGTCCTACAGTGTGATTTTCTCATTTTCCACCTTTTTCAGGTTTTCTCGCCCATATTCCGGGTCCTTCAGTGTGAGTTTTTAATTTTCTAATTCTTTCAGGGTTTCTTGCCATATTCTGGGTCCTACAGCGTGTATTTTTAATTTTCCACGTTTTTCAGGGTTACTCGGCCTATTCTGGGTCCTACAGTGTGATTTTTCTCATTTTTGACATTTTTCAAGTTTTTTGTTTTGCAATTCTGGATCCTACAGTGTGATTTTCTCCTTTTCCACCTTTTTCAGGTTTTCTTGCCATTTTCAGGGTACTTCAGTGTGAGTTTTTAATATTCTACTTTTTACAGGGTTAATCGCCATATTCTGTGTCCTACAGTGTGATTTTTAAATTTTCCACGTTTCTCTGGGTTTCTCGCCATATTCTGGTCCTACAGTGTGAATTTTTAATTTTAAACGTTTTTAAGTTTTTTTCGTCATGTTCTGTGTCCTACACTGTGATATGCTCATTATCCAACTTTTTCAGATTTTCTCAGCATATTCTGGGTCCTTCAGTGTGAATATTTAATTTTCCATGTTTTTCATGTTTTCTCACCATATTCCAGGTCCTTCAGTTTGTGTTTTTAATTTTCCTCGTTTTTCAGGTTTTCTTGCCATATTCCCTGTCCTTCAGTGTGAATTTTTAATTTTCCTCGTTTTTCAGTTTTTTTCGTCATATTCTTGGTCCTAGAGTGTGATTTTCTCATTTCCACGTTTTTCAGGATTTCTCCCCGTATTCGGGGTCCTTCAGTTTGAGTTTTTGATTTTCTACTTTTTCAGGGTTTCTCAATATATTCTGGTTCCTACAGCGTGTATTTTATTTTTCCAAGTTTTTCAAGGGTTTCTCGGCATATTCTGGGTCCTACAGTGTGATTTTTTTTTTTATTTTCGACGGTTTTCAAGTTTTTTCGCAATTTTGGTACCTACAGTGTGATTTTCTCATTTTCCACCTTTTTCAGGTTTTCTCGCCATATTCGGGGTCCTTCAGTGTGAGTTTCTAATTTCCTAGTTTTTCAAGTTTTTTCGTAATTCTAGGTCCTACAGTGTGGTTTTCTCATTTTCCACCTTTTTCAGGTTTTTTTCGCCATATTTGGGGTCCTTCAGTGTGAGCTTTTAATTTTCTACTTTTTTCAGGTTTTTTCGCCATATTCTGGGTCCTTCAGTGTGAATTTTTAATTTTCCTTGTTTTTCTGGTTTTCTTGCCAAATTCCAGGTCCTTCAGTGTGAATTTTTACTTTTCCACGTTTTTTAGTATTTCTTGCCATATTCTGGGAAATACAGTGTGAATTTTTAATTTTCATGTATTCAGTGTTTCTAGGCATATTCTGGGTCCTCCACTGTGATTTTCTCATTTTCGACGTTTTTCAAGTTTTTTCGTTAATCACTGTGATTTCTCATTTTCCACCTTTCAGGGTTCCTCGCCATATTTTGGGTCCTCCAGTGTGAGTTTTTAATTTTCTAATTTTTTCAGGTTTTCTCGCCATATTCTGGGTCCTATTGTGTATATTTTTAATTTTCCACGTTTTTCAGGGTTTCGTGGCATATTCTTGGTTCTACACTGTGATTATCTCATTTTCCACCTTTTTCAGGTTTTCTCTCCATATTCGGGGTCCTTCAGTGTGAGTTTTTAATTTTCTACTTTTTTCAGGGTTTCTATCCATATTCTGGGTCCTACAGTGTGATTTTCTCATTTAGGACTTTTTACAAATTTTTTCGCAATTCTGGGTCCTACAGTGTGATTATTATCATTTTTAAACTTTTTCAGGTTTTCTCGCCATATTCGGGATCCTTCAGTGTGAGGTTTTAATTTTCCTTGTTTTTCAGGTTTTCTCGACATATTCCGGGTCCTTCAGTGTGAATTTTTTATTTTCCACGTTTTTCAGGATTTTTCGTTATATTCTGGGTCTTACAGTGTGATTTTCTCATTTCCATGTTTTTCAGGTTTTCTTGCCCTATTCCACGTCCTTCAGTGTGAATTTTTAATTTTCCAGGTTTTTCAGTATTTCTTGCCATATTCTGGGTAATACAGTGTGATTTTTCTCATTTTCCACTTTTTTCAGTTTTAATCGCAATATTTGGGGTCCTTCAGTGTGAGTTTTTAATTTTGTACTTTTTCAGGGTTTCTGGCCATATTCTGGGTCCTATAGTGTGTGTTTTTAATTTTCCACGTTTTTCATGGTTTCTCGGCATATTCTGGGTCCTACAGTCGATTTTCTCATTTTCGATATTTTTCATGTTTTTTCGCAATTCTGGGTCCTACAGTGTGATTATTCTCATTTTCCACCTTTCAGGTTTTCTCGCCATATTCGGGGTCTTTCAGTGTGAATTTTTAATTTTCTACTTTTTTCAGGTTATCTCGCCATATTCTGGGTCCTTCAGTGTGAGTTTTTATTTTCCTTTTTTTCTGGTTTTGTAGCCATATTCCGGGTCCTTCAGTGTGAATTTTTAATTTTCCACGTTTTTCAGGTGTTTTCATCATATTCTGGGTCCTACAGTGTGATTTTCTCATTTCCAAGTTTTTCAGGTTTTTGTGCCATATTCCAGATCCTTCAGTGTAAATTTTTAATTTTCCACATTTTTCAGTGTTTCTCCCCATATTCTGGGTAATACAGTGTGAATTTTTAATTTTCCACTTTTTTCATGGTTTATCTTCATGTTCTAGGTCTGACCTTGTGAATTTTTACTTTTCACGTTTTTCAGGGTTTTCTCGCATATTCTGGGTCTTACAGTATGTTTTTCTCATTTTCCCCCCTTTTCAAGTTATTTTCGCAATTTTGGGTCCTACAGTGGGAATTTCTGTTTTTCCACCTTTTTCAGGGTTTCTTGCCATATTCTATATCCTTAAGTGGGAATTTTTAATTTTCCACTTTTTTCAGGGTTTGTCATCATATTCAAGGTCCTTCAGTGTGAGTTTTTAATTTTCCACGTTTTTCAGGGTTTCTCAACATATTTTGGGTCCTACAGTGTGAATTTTTAATTTTCTACCTTTTTCAAGATTTCTCGCCATATTCTATGTCCTTCCACGTTTTTCAGGTTTTCTGGCCATATTCCAGGTCTTTCTGAGTGAGTTGATAATTTTCCACATTTTTTTAAAGATTTATTTATTTATTATTATATCTAAGTACACTGTAGCTGTCCTCAGACACTCCAGAAGAGAGCGCTAGATCTCGTTACGGATGGTTGTGAGCCACCATGTGGTTGCTGGGATTTGAACTCCTGACCTTCGGAAGAGCAGTCGGGTGCTCTTACCCACTGAGCCATCTCACCAGCCCCAATTTTCCACATTTTTAAGGTTTTCTCCCTATATTCCAAATCCTTGAGTGTGAGTTATTAATTTTCCATGTTTTTCTGGTTTTGTCGCCATATTCCAGGTCTTTCAGTGTGAGTTTTTAATTATCTACTTTTTACAGGGTTTCTTGCCTTATTCTGGGTCCTACAGCGTTTATTTTTAATTTTGCATGTTTTTCGGGGTTTCTCACCATATTCTGGGACCTACAGTGTGATTTTCTCATTTTACAAGTTTTTCAAGTTTTTTCCCAATTCTGGGTCCTACAGTGTGATTTTCTCATTTCCTCGTTTTTCAGGGTTTCTCAGCATTATCTGTGTTCTGCAGTGTGATTTTCTCATTTTCCACGTTTTTCACGTTTTTTTTTTTTTTTTTGTAATTCTGGGTGCTACAGTGTGATTTTCTCATTTTCCACCTTTATCAGGTTTTCTACCGAATTTGGAGTCCTTCAGTGTGAGTATGTAGTTTTCTACTTTTCTCAGGTTTTCTCGCCATATTCTGGGTTCTACAGTGTGTATTTTTAATTTTCCACGTTTTCAGGGTTTCTCCGCATATTCTCTGTCCTACAGTGTGATTTTCACATTTTCCACGTTTTTCAAGTTTTTTCATAATTCTGGGTCCTACAGTGTGATTTTCTCATTTTCCACCTTTTTCAGGTTTAATCGCCATATTTGGGGTCCTTCAGTGTGAGGTTTTAATTTTCTTCTTTTTTCAGGGTTTCTCACCATATTCTGTGTCCTACAGCGTGTATTTTTAATTTTCCACGTTTTCAGGGTTTCTCGACATATTCTGGGTCCTACAGTGTGATTTTAACATTTTCCACCTTTTTCAAGTTTTTTCATAATTCTGGGTCCTACAGTGAGATTTTTCTCATTTTCCACCTTTTTCAGGTTTTCTCGCCATAATTGGGGTCCTTCATTGATTTTTTACTTTTCTAAATTTTCAGGGTTTCTTGCCATATTCTGGGTCCTACAGTGTGATTTTCTCATTTCCACGTTTTCAGGTTTTGTTGACATATTCCAGGTCCTTCAGTGTGAATTTTTAATTTTCCATGTTTTTCAGTATTTCTCGCCATATATTGTGTCCGAGAGTGTGAATTTTTAATTTTCACGTCTTTCAGAGTTTCTCGACATATTCTGGGTCCTACAGAGTTATTTTCTCATTTTCGACGTTTTTCAATTTTTTTTTTCCAAATCTGGGTCCTACAGTGTGATTATTCTCATTTTCCACCATTTTCAGGTTTTTCCGTCATATTCTGGGTCCTACAGTGTGATTTTCTCATTTCCACGATTTTCAGTATTTCTTGCCATATTCTGTGTCCAAGAGTGTGAATTTTTAATTTTCACGTTTTTCAGAGTTTCTCGGCATATTCTGGGTCCTGCAGTGTGATTTTCTCATTTTCCAACTTTTTCAGGTTTTCTAGCCATATTTGGGGTGTATTTTTAATTTTCCACGTTTTCAGGGTTTCTCGGCATATTCTTGGTCCTACAGTGTAATTTTCTCATTTTCCACGTTTTTCAAGTTTTTTCGCAATTCTGGGTCCTTCAGTGTGAATTTTTAATTTTCTACTTTTTTCAGGTTCTCTCGCCATATTTGGGGTCCCTAAGTGTGAGGATTTAATTTTCTAATTTTTCAGGGTTTCTCGACATATTCTGTGTCCTACATCGTGTATTTTTAATTTTCCACGTTTTTCAAGTTTTTTCTTCATATTCTGCGTCCTACAGTGTGATTTTCTCATTTTCCACCTTTTTCAGGTTTTCTCGCCATATTCTGGTTCCTACAGTGTGTGTTTTGAATTTTCCTCGTTTTTCAGGTTTTCCTTCAGTGTGAATTTTTAATTTTCCACGTTTTTCAGTTTTTCTCGCCATATTATGGATCCTACAGTGTGAATTTTTAATTTTCCACATTTTTCATGGTTTCTGGGCATATTCTGGGTCCTGCAGTGCGATTTTCTCATTTTCCACCTTTTTCAGGTTTTCTTGCCATATTCGGGGTCCTTCAGTGTGAATATTCAATTTTCTAGTTTTTTCAGGTTTTCTCTCCATATTCTGGGTCCTTCATTGTGATTTTTAAATTTTCCTTGTTTTTCAGGTTTTCTCACCATATTGTAGGTCCTTCTGTGTGAATTTTTAATTTTCCACGTTTTTCAGGTTTTTTTTCGTCATATTCTGGGTCCTACACTGAGATTTTCTCATTTCCACGTTTTTCAGGTTTCCCTGCCATATTCTGGGACCTTCAGTGTGAATTTTTAATTATCCACGTTTTTCAGGGTTTCTTGGCATTATCTGTGTTCTGCAGTGTGATTTTCTCATTTCCACGTTTTTCAGGTTTCCTTGCCATATTCCGGGACCTTCAGTGTGAATTTTTAATTTTCCTCGTGTTTCAGTATTTCTCGCCATATTCTGGGTAATACAGTGTGAACTTTTAATTTTCAAATTTTTTCATGGTTTCTCGCCATATTCTGTGTCCGACAGTGTGAATTTTTAATTTTCACGATTTTCAGGGTTTCTTGGCATATTCTGGGTCCTGCAGAGTGATTTTCTCTTTTTCCACGTTTTTCGAGTTTTTTTCGTAATTCTGAGTCCTACAGTGGGATTTTCTCATTTTACAACTTTTTAAGGTTTTCTCGCCATATTTAGGGTCCTTCAGTGTGATTTTTTATCTTTCTAATTTTTCAGTGTTTCTCGCCATATTCTGTGTCCTTCAGTGTGAGTTTTTAATTATCTACTTTTTTCAGGGTTTCTTGCCATATTCTGGGTCCTACAGCGTGTATTTTTAATTTTCGATGTTTTTCAGGGTTTCTGGTCATATTCTGGGTCCTACAGTGTGATTTTCTCATTTTCCCCTTATTTCAAGTTTTTTCACAATTCTGTGTCCTAAGGTGTGATTTTCTCATTTTCCAACTTTTTCAGGTTTTCTCGCCATATTTGGGGTCCTACAGTGTGAATTATTAATTTTAATCGTTTTTAAGTTTTTTTCGTCATATACTGGGTCCTACAGTGTGATTTTCTCATTTTCAACCTTTTTCAGTTTTTCTCACCATATTCTGGGTCCTTCAGTGTGAGTTTTTAATTTTCTACTTTTTCAGGGTTTGTTGCCATATTCAGGGTCCTACCGCGTGTATGTTTAATTTTGCACGATTTTCAGGGTTTCTCTGCATATGCTGGGTCCTACAGTATGATTTTCTCATTTTCGTCGTTTTTCAAGTTTTTTCGCAATTCTGGGTCCTACAGTGTGATTTTCTCATTTTCCACCTTTATCAGATTTTCTCGCCATATTTGGGGTCCTTCTGTGTGAGATTTTAATTTTTTGCTTTTTTCAGTGTTTCTCAACATATTCTGCATCCTACAGTATGAAATTTAAATTTTTCACGTTTTTCTGGTTTTCCCACCATATTCTGGGTCCCACAGTGTGATTTTCTCATTTCCACGTTTCTCAGGTTTTCTTGCCATATTCTGGGTCCTTCAGTGTGAGTTTTTAATTTTCCTCGTGTTTCAGGTTTTCTCTCCATATTCAAGGTCCTTCAGTGTGAATTTTTAATTTTCCATGTTTTCCAGGGTTTCTTGGCATATTCTGGGTCCTACAGTGTGATTATTCTCATTTTCCACCTTTTTCAGGTTTTCTTGCCATATTCCAGGTCCTTCTATGTGAATTTTAATTTTCCACGTTTTTCAGTATTTCTCGGCATATTCTGGGTAATACAGTGTGAAATTTTAATTTTCCACTTGTTTTTTGGTTTCTCGCCATAATCTGGGTCCGACAGTTAGAATTTTAAATTTTCATGTTTTTCAGGGTTTCTCGGCATATTCTGTGTCCTGCAGTGTGATTTTCTCTTTTTCCACGTTTTTCAAGTTTTTTCATAATTCTGAGTCCTACAGTGTGATTTTCTCATTTTCCACCTTTTTCAGGTTTTCTCGCCATATTTGGTTTCCTTCACTGTGACTTTTTAATTTTCTACTTTTTTCAGGGTTTCTTGCCATATTCTGGGTCTGACAGTGTAAGTTTTTAATTTTCTACTTTTTTCAGGTTTTCTCGCCATATTCGGGGTTCTTCAGTGTGAATTTTTAATTTTCTACTCTTTTCAGTTTTTCTTACCATATTTGGGATCCTCCAGTGTGAGTTTTTAATTTTCTACTTTTTTCAGGGTTTCTCACCATATTCTGGGTCCTACAGCGTGTATTAATAATTTTCCACGTTTTTCAGTGTTTCTCGGCATATTCTTTTTTTTTTTGATTTTTAATATTTTTATTACATATTTTCCTCAATTACATTTCCAATGCTATCCCAAAAGTCCCCCATAGCGCCCCCCACTTCCCTACCCACCCATTCCCATTCTTTTGGCCCTGGCATTCCCCTATATTGGGGCATATAAAGTTTGCAAGTCCAATGGGCCTCTCTTTCCATTGATGGCCGACTAGGCCATCTTTCCATACATATGCAGCTAGAGACAAGAGCTCCGGGGTTCTGGTTAGTACATCATGTTGTTCCAACAATAGGGTTGCAGATCCCTTTAGCTCCTTGGGTACTTTCTCTAGCTTCTCCATTGGGAGCCCTGTGATACACCCAATAGCTGACTGTGAACATCCACTCCTGTGTTTGCTAGGCCCCGGCATCGTCTCACAAGAGACAGCTATATTTGGGTCCTTTCAGCAAAATCTTGCTAGTGTATGCAATGGTGTCAGTGTTTAGAAGCTGATTATGGGATGGATCCCTGGATACGGCAGTCTCTAAATGGGCCATCCTTTCATCACAGCTATGAACTTTGTCTCTGTAACTCCTTCCCTGGGTGTTTTGTTCCCAATTTTAAGAAGGTGCACAGTGTCCACACTTTGGTCTTCATTCTTCTTGAGTTTCATGCGTTTATCAAATTGTATCTTATATCTTGGGTATCCTAAGTTTTGGGCTAATATCCACTTATCAGTGAATACATATTGTGTGAGTTCTTTTGTGATTGTGTTACTTCACTCAAGATGATGCCCTCCAGGTCCATCCATTTGGCTAGGAATTTCATAAATTCATTCTTTTTAATAGCTGAGTAGTACTCCATTGTGTAAATGTACCATAATTTCTGTATCCATTCCTCTGTTGAGGGACATCTGGGTTCTTTCCAGCTTCTGGCTATTATAAATAGGGCTGCTATGAACATAGTGGAGCATGTGTCCTTTTTACCGGTTGGGACATCTTCTGGATATATGCCCAGGAGAGGTATTGCTGGATCCTCCGGTAGTACTATGTCCAATTTTCTGAGGAACCCCCAGACTGATTTCCAGAGTGGTTGTACAAGCTTGCAATCCCACCAACAATGGAGGAGTGTTCCTCTTTCTCCACATCCTCGCCAGCATCTGCTGTCACCTGAATTTTTGATCTTAGCCATTCTGACTGGTGTGAGGTGGAATCTCAGGGTTGTTTTGATTTGCATTTCCCTGATGATTAAGGATGTTGAACATTTTTTCAGGTGTTTCTCTGCCATTCGGTATTCCTCAGGTGAGAATTCTTTGTTCAGTTCTGAGCCCCATTTTTTAATGGGGTTATTTGACTTTCTGGAGTCCACCTTCTTGAGTTCTTTATATATATTGGATATTAGTCCCTTATCTGATTTAGGATAGGTGAAGAGCCTTTCCCAATCTGTTGGTGGTTTTTTTGTCTTATTGATGGTGTCTTTAGCCTTGCAGAAGCTTTGTAGTTTCATGAGGTCCCACTTGTCAATTCTCGATCTTACAGCACAAGCCATTACTGTTCTATTCAGGAATTTTTCCCCTGTGCCCATATCTTCAAGGCTTTTCCCCACTTTCTCCTCTATAAGTTTCAGTGTCTCTGGTTTTATGTGAAGTTCCTTGATCCACTTAGACTTGACCTTAGTACAAGGAGATAGGAATGGATCAATTCGCATTCTTCTACATGTTAACAACCAGTTGTGCCAGCACCATTTGTTGAAAATGCTGTCTTTCTTCCACTGGATGTTTTTAGCTCCCTTGTCGAAGATCAAGTGACCGTAGGTGTGTCGGTTCATTTCTGGGTCTTCAATTCTATTCCATTGGTCTATTTGTCTGTCACTATACCAGTACCATGCAGTTTTTATCACAATTGCTCTGTAGTAGAGCTTTAGGTCCGGCATGGTGATTCCACCAGAGGTTCTTTTATCCTTGAGAAGAGTTTTTGCTATCCTAGGTTTTTTGTTGTTCCAAATGAATTTGCAGATTGCACTTTCTAATTCGTTGAAGAATTGATTTGGAATTTTGATGGGGATTGCATTGAATCTGTAGATTGCTTTTGGCAAGATAGCCATTTTTACAATGTTGATCCTGCCAATCCATGAGCATGGGAGATCTTTCCATCTTCTGAGATCTTCTAGAATTTCTTTCTTCAGAGACTTGAAGTTTTTATTATACAGATCTTTCACTTCCTTAGTTAGAGTCACGCCAAGATATTTTATATTATTTGTGACTATTGAGAAGGGTGTTGTTTCCCTAATTTCTTTCTCAGCCTGTTTATTCTTTGTGTAGAGAAAGGCCATTGATTTGTTTGAGTTAATTTTATATCCAGCTACTTCACCGAAGCTGTTTATCAGGCTTAGGAGTTCTCTGGTGGATTTTAGGGTCACATATATACTATCATATCATCTGCAAAGAGTGATATTTTGACTTCATCTTTTCCAATTTGTATCCCTTTGATCTCCTTTTGTTGTCGAATTGCTCTGGCTAGGACTTCAAGTACAATGTTGAATAGGTATGGAGAAAGTGGAGAGCCTTGTCTAGTCCCTGATTTTAGAGGGATTGCTTCAAGCTTCTCACCATTTACTTTGATGTTGGCTACTGGTTTGCTGTAGATTGCTTTTATCATGTTTAGGTATGGGCCTTGAATTCCTGATCTTTCCAAGACTTTTATCATGAATGGGTGTTGGATCTTGACAAATGCTTTTTCCGCATCTAACGAGATGACCATGTGGTTTTTGTCTTTGAGTTTGTTTATATAGTGGATTACGTTGATGGATTTCCGTATATTGAACCATCCCTGCATCCCTGGGATGAAACCTACTTGGTCAGGATGGATGATTGTTTTGATGTGTTCTTGGATTCGGTTAGCAAGAACTTTATTGAGGATTTTTGCATCAATATTCATAAGGGATATTGGTCTGAAGTTTTCTATCTTTGTTGGGTCTTTTTGTGGTTTAGGTATCAGAGTAATTGTGGCTTCATAGAAGGAGTTGGGTAGAGTACCTTCTGTTTCTATTTTGTGGAATAGTTTGTGAAGAACTGGGATTAGATCTTCTTTGAAGGTCTGATAGAACTCTGCACTAAACCCATCTGGTCCTGGGCTTTTTTTAGTTAGGATACTATTAATGACTGCTTCTATTTCTTTGGGGGATATAGGGCTGTTTAGATCATTAACCTGATCTTGATTCAACTTTGGTACCTGGTATCTGTCTAGGAACTTCTCCATTTCATCCAGGTTCTCCAGTTTTGTTGAGTATAGCCTTTGGTAGAAGGATCTGATGGTGTTTTGGATGTCTTCAGGATCTGTTGTTATGTCTCCTTTTTCATTTCTGATTTTGTTAATTAGGATGCTTTCCCTGTGCCCTCTAGTGAGTCTGGCTAAGGGTTTATCTATCTTGTTGATTTTCTCAAAGAACCAGCTCCTTGATTGGTTGATTCTTTGAATAGTTTTTCTTATTTCCACTTGGTTGATTTCACCCCTGAGTTTGATTATTTCCTGCCGTCTACTCCTCTTGGGTGAATTTGCTTCCTTTTGTTCTAGTGCTTTTAGGTGTGTTGTCAAGCTGCTAATGTGTGCTCTCTCTAGTTTCCTTTTGGAGGCACTCAGAGCTATGAGTTTTCCTCTTAGAAATGCTTTCATTGCGTCCCATAAGTTTGGGTATGTTGTGGCTTCATTTTCATTGAACTCTAAAAAGTCCTTAATTTCTTTCTTTATTCCTTCCTTGACCAAGGTATCATTGAGAAGAGTGTTGTTCAGTTTCCACGTGAAGGTTGGCTTTCTATTATTTATTTTGTTATTGAAGATCAGCCTTAGTCCATGGTGATCTGATAGGATGCATGGGACAATTTCAATATTTTTGTATCTGCTGAGGCCTGCTTTGTGACCAATTATGTGGTCAATTTTGGAGAAGGTACCATGAGGTGCTGAGAAGAAGGTATATCCTTTTGTTTTGGGATAGAATGTTCTGTAGATATCTGCCAGATCCATTTGATTCATAATTTCTGTTAGTTTCACTGTGTCCCTGTTTAGTTTCTGTTTCCATGATCTGTCCATTGGTGAAAGTGGTGTGTTGAAGTCTCCCACTATTATTGTATGAGGTGCAATGTGTGCTTTGAGATTTACTAAAGTTTCTTTAATGAATGTGGCTGCCTTTGTATTTGGAGCATAGATATTCAGGATTGATAGTTCCTCTTGGAGGATTTTACCTTTGATGAGTATGAAGTGTCCCTCCCTGTCTTTTTTAATGACTTTGGGTTGGAAGTCAATCTTATCAGATATTAGAATGGCTACTCCAGCTTGTTTCTTCATGCCATTTGCTTGGAAAATTGTTTTCCAGCCTTTCATTCTGAGGTAGTGTCTATCCTTTTCTCTGAGATGAGTTTCCTGTAAACAGCAAAATGTTGGGTCTTGTTTGTGTAGCCAGTTTGTTAGTCTATGTCTTTTTATCGGGGAGTTGAGTCCATTGATATTAAGAGATATTAAGGAAAAGTAATTGTTGTTTCCTGTTATTATTGTTGTTAAAGTTGGCATTTTGTTCTTGTGGCTGTCTTCTTTTAGGTTTGTTGAGGGATTACCTTCTTGTTGTTTCTAGGGCGTGGTTCCTGTCCTTGTATTGGTTCTTTTCTGTTATTATCCTTTGAAGGGCTGGATTCGTGGAGAGTTAATGTGTGAATTTGGTTTTGTCGTGGAATACTTTGGTTTCTCCATCTATGTTAATTGAGAGTTTGGCTGGGTATAGTAGCCTGGGCTGGAATTTGTGTTCTTTTAGTGTCTGTATAACATCCGTCCAGGATCTTCTGGCTTTCATAGTCTCTGGTGAAAAATCTGGTGTAATTCTGATAGGCTTGCCTTTATATGTTACTTGGCCTTTTTCTCTTACTGCTTTTAGTATTCTATCTTTATTTAGAGCATTTGTTGTTCTGATTATAATGTGTCGGGAGGTATTTCTTTTCTGGTCCAGTCTATTTGGAGTTCTGTAGGCTTCTTGTATGTTCATGGGCATCTCTTTCTTTAGATTTAGGAAGTTTTCTTCTATAATTTTGTTGAAGATGTTTGCTGGTCCTTTGAGTTGAAAATCTTCATTCTCATCCACTCCTATTATCCGTAGGTTTGGTCTTCTCATTGCGTCCTGTATTTCTTGGATGTTTTGAGTTAGGATCTTTTTGCATTTTACATTTTCCTTGATTGTTGTGCCGATGTTCTCTATGGAATCTTCTGCACCTGAGATTCTCTCTTCCATCTCTTTATTCTGTTGCTGATGCTCGTATCTATGGTTCCAGATTTCTTTCCTAGGGTTTCTATCTCCAGTGTTGCCTCATTTTGGGTTTTCTTTATTGTGTCTACTTCCCTTTTTAGGTCTAGTATGGTTTTGTTCATTTCCATCATCTGTTTGGATGTGTTTTCCTGTTTTTCTGTAAGGACTTCTACCTGTTTGATTATGTTATCCTGTTTTTCTTTAAGGATTTGTAACTCTTTAGCAGTGGTCTCCTGCAATTCTTTAAGGGATTTTTGTGCTTCCTCTTTATTGTCTTCTGCCTGTTTAGCAGTGTTCTGCATTTCTTTAAGTGTGTTATTAAAGTCCTTCTTGAAGTCCTCTATCATCATCAGGAGATATGCTTTTAAATCCGTGTCTAGCTTTTCCGGTGTGTTGGGGTGCCCTGGACTGGGCGAAGTGGGGGTGCTGGGTTCTGATGATGGTGAGTGGTCTTGGTTTCTGTTAGTAAGATTATTACGTTTACCTTTCGCCATCTGGTAATCTCTGGGGTTAGTTGTTATCGTTGTCACTGTTTAAAGATTGGAGCAGAAGCTGTGTTCCACTCACCAGCAGTCCCAAAATCCTGCGGCGGGGGTCGTGGGTAGCTGGCGGGTGTCAGGCAACCCTTCTCTCCCGCTACCCCGGCGCTGATCCGGCCGGATGAGGCCTGTGGCCCTACTCAGGCCGGTTTTTGCTTCCCTAACTAATGCAGTCTCAGGTCCCGCACAATTGGATTGGAGCAGAAGCTGTGCTCCACTCACCAGAAGTCTTAAGATCCTGTGGCGGGTGTTGTGGGTAGCTGTCGAGTGTCAGCCGACCCTGCGCCCCAGCTGCCCCGGTGCTTTTCTGACCGGAAGAGGGTTGTGGCCCTATGTAGGCCGGATTTCTCTCTCCCCAACCAGAGCAGTCTCAGGTCCCGCGTGATTGGACTGGAGCAGAAGCTGTGTTCCACTCACCAGCAGTCCCAAAATCCTGCGGCGGGGGTCGTGGGTAGCTGGCGGGTGTCAGGCAACCCTGCGCTCCCGCTACCCCCGCGCTGATCCGGCCGGATGAGGCCTGTGGCCCTACTCAGGCCGGTTTCTGCTTCCCTAACTAATGCAGTCTCCGGTCCCGAGCACTTGGATTGGAGCAGAAACTGTGCTCCACTCACCAGAAGTCTTAAGATCCTGTGGCGGGTGTTGTGGGTAGCTGGCGAGTGTCAGTCGACCCTGCGCCCCAGCTGCTCCGGCGCTCCTCTGACCGGAAGAGGGTTGTGGCCCTATGTAGGCCGGATTTCTCTCTCTCCAACCAGAGCAGTCTCAGGTCCCGCGTGATTGGACTGGAGCAGAAGCTGTGTTCCACTCACCTGCAGTCCCAAAATCCTGCGGCGGGGGTCGTGGGTAGCTGGCGGGTGTCAGGCAACCCTGCGCTCCCGCTACCCCGGCGCTGATCCGGCCGGATGAGGCCTGTGGCCCTACTCAGGCCGGTTTCTGCTTCCCTAACTAATGCAGTCTCAGGTCCCGCGCAATTGGATTGGAGCAGAAGCTGTGCTCCACTCACCAGAAGTCTTAAGATCCTGTGGCGGGTGTTGTGGGTAGCTGGCGAGTGTCAGTCGACCCTGCGCCCCAGCTGCTCGGGCGCTCCTCTGATCGGAAAAGCTCTTGGCATATTCTTGATCCTACAGTGTGATTTTCCCATTTTTGACTTTTTTCATGTTTTTTCTCAATTCTTGATCCTACAGTGTGATTATTCTCATTTTCCACCTTTTTCAGGTTTTCTCCCCATATTCGGGGTCCTTCAGTGTGAATTTTTAATTTTCTACTTTTTTCAGGTTTTCTCGCCATATACGGGTCCTTCAGTGTGAATTTTTAATTTTCCACGTTTTTCAAGTTTTTTCGTCATATTCTCGGTCCTACAGTGTGATTTTCTCATTTCCACGTTTTTCAGGTTTTTTCATCATATTCGGGATTTTTCAGTGTGGGTTTTTAATTTTCTAATTTTTCAGGGTTTCTCAACATATTCTGGGTCCTAATGCGTGTATTTTTAATTTTTCATGTTTTTCAGTGTTTCTAGGCACATTCTGGGTCCTACAGTGTGATTTTCACATTTTCCACTTTTTCCGAGTTTTTTCACATTTCTGGGTCTTACCATGTAATTTTCTCATTTTCCACCTTTTTCAGGTTTTCTCGACATATTCCAGGTCCTTCAGTGAGAGTTTTTATTTTTGTACTTATTTCAGGGTTTCTCGGCAAATTCTGGGTCCTAGAGTGTGATTTTCTCATTTTCGAAGATTTTCAAGTTTTTTTTTTAGCATTTCTGGGTCCTAAAGTGTGATTATTCTCATTTTCAACCTTTTTCAGGTTTTCTTGCCATAGTCGGAGTCCTTCATTGTGAATTTTTAATTTTCCACGTTTTTCAGGTTTTTTTTTTTTTTTTTTGTCATATCCTTGGTCCTACAGTGTGATTTTCTCATTTCCACGTTTTTCAGATTTTCCTACCATATTCCAGGTCCTTCAGTGTGAATTTTTAATTTTCCACGTTTTTCAGTATTTCTAGCCATATTCTGGGTAATACAGTGTGAATTTTTAATTTTCCACGTTTTTCAAGGTTTCTTGCCATATTCTGGTCCTATAGTGTAAATTTTTAATTTTCAATATTTTTCAGTGTTTCTCGCCATATTCTGGGTCCTACAGTGTGAATATTTAATTTTCCAGGTTTTTCAGGTTTTCTCGTCATATTCTGGGTCCTTCAGTGTACGATTTTATTTTTCCTCGTTTTTCAGTTTTGCTCTCTATATCCGGGTCATTCAGTGTGAATTTTTAATTTTCCAGTTTTTCAGGTTTCTTCGTCATATTCTGGTTCTACAGTGTGATTTTCTCATTTCCACGTTTTTCAGGTTTTCTCGCCATATTCGTGGTCTTTCAGTGTGAGTTTTTTAATTTCTACTTTTTCAGGGTTTCTCGCCATATTCTGGGTCCCACAGTGTGATTTTCTCATTTTCAACCTTTTTCAGGTTTTTAATTTTCCTCGTTTTTCAGGTTTTCTTGCCATATTTGGGGTCCTTCAGTGTGAATTTTTAATTTTCCACGTTTTTCAATTTTTTTCGTAATATTATGGGTCCTACTGTGTAATTTTCTCACTTCCACGTTTTTCAGGTTTTCTTGCCATATTCCAGGACCTTCATTGTGAATTTATAATTTTTCAGGTTTTTCAGTATTTCATACCATATTCTGGGTAATACAGTGTGAATTTTTAATTTTCCACGTTTTTCAGTATTTCTAGCCATATTCTGGGTTCTACAGCATGTATTTTTAATTTTCCACGTTTTTCAGGGTTTCTCAGCATATTCTGGGTCCTACAGTGTGATTTTCTCATTTTCAACGTTTGTCAATTTTTTTTTTCCAAATCTCGGTCCTAGAGTGTGATTATTCTCATTTTCCACCTTTTTCAGGTTTTCTCGCCATATTCTGGGTTCTATAGTGTGAGTTTTGAGTTTTCCTCCTTTTTCAGGTTTTCTTGCCATATTCTGGGTCCAACCTAGTGAGTTTTGATTTTTCCTCGTTTTTCAGGTTTTATTGCCATGTTCTGGGTCCTTCAGTGTGAATTTTTAATTTTCTACATTTTTCATGTTCTCTCGCCATATTTGGGTTTCTTCAGTGTGAGTTTTTAATTTTCTAATTTTTCAGGGTTTCTCGACATATTCTGTGTCCTACAGCATGAGTTTTGAGTTTTCCTCGTTTTTTAGGTTTTCTCGCCATATGCCAGGCACTTTAGTGTTAATTTTTAATTTTCCTCGTTTTTCAGGTTTTTCCATCATATTATGGGTCCTACAGTGTGATTTTTCTCATTTCCACGTTTTTCAGCTTTTCTTGACATATTCCAGGACCTTCGGTGTGAATTTTAAATTTTCCACGTTTTTCAGTATTTCTCGCCATATTCTGTGTCCAACAGTGTGAATTTTTAATTTTCATGTTTTTCAGGGTTTCTTGGCATTTTCTGGGTCCTGCAGTGTGATTTTCTCATTTTCCACATTTTTCAGGTTTTCTAGCCATATTTGGGGTCCTTCAGTGTGAGTTTGTAATTTTCTACTTTTTTCAGGGTTTCTCGCCATATTCTGGGTCCTACAGCTTGTATTTTTAATTTTCCATGTTTTCAGGGTTTCTTGGCATATTCTGGGTCCTACAGTGTGATTTTCTCATTTCGACGTTTTTCAATTTTTTTTTCCAAATCTGGATTCTATAGTGTGATTATTCTCATTTTCCATCTTTTTTTTTTAGGATTTCTCGCCATATTCTGGGTCCTTTAGTGTGAGTTTTGAATTTTCCTTCTTTTTTCAGGTTTTCTTGCCATATAAGGGGTACTTCAGTGTGATTTTTTAATTTTCCACGTTTTCAATATTTCTTGCCATATAGTGGGTAATACAGTGTGAATTTTTAATTTTCCACTTTTTTCATGATTCTTGCCATATTCTGTGTCCGACAATGTGAATTTTTAATTTTCACTTTTTTCAGGGTTTATCGGCATATTCTGGGTCCAGCAGTGTGATTTTCTCATTTTCCACGATTTTCAAGTTTTTTTGCAATTCTTGGGGTACTTCACTGTGAGATTTTAATTTTCTACTTTTTTCAGGGTTTCTCGCCATATTTGGGGTCCTTCCGTGTGATTTTTTACTTTTCTAATTTTTCAGTGTTTCTCGACATATTCTGGGTTCTACAGCGTATATTTTTAATTTTCCACGTTTTCAGGGTTTCTAGGCATATTCTGGGTCCTACAGTGTGATTTTCTCATTTTCGACGTTTTTCAATTTTTTTTTTCCAAATTTGGGTTCTATAGTGTGATTATTCTCATTTTCCATCTTTTTCAGGATTTCTCGCCATATTCTCTGTCCTATAGTGTGAGTTTTGAATTTTCCTTGTTTTTTCAGGTTTTCTTGCCATATGAGGGGTCCTTCAGTGTGAATTTTTAATTTTCAACTTTTTTCATGATTCTTGCCATATTCTGTGTCAGACAGTGTGGATTTTTAATTTTCACGTTTTTCAGGGTTTATCTGCATATTCTCGGTCCAGCAGTGTGATTTTCTCATTTTCCACGATTTTCAAGTTTTTTCGCAATTCTTGGGGTTCTTCACTGTGAGTTTTTAATTTTCTACTTTTTCAGGGTTTCTCGCCATATTCTGGGTCCTACACCGTGTATTTTTAATTTACCACATTTTCAGGGTTTCTCGGCACATTATGGGTCCTACAGTGTGATTTTCTCATTTTCGATGCTTTTCAATTTTTTCGCAATTCTGGGTCCTACAGTGTGATTATTGTCATTTTCCACCTTTTTCAGTTTTTCTGGCCATATTCGGGGTCCTTCAGTGTGAATTTTTAATTTTCTACTTTTTTCAGGTTTTCTCGCCATATTCTGGGTCCTTCAGTGTGAATTTTTAATTTTCTACTTTTTTCAGGATTTTTCGTCATATTCTGGGACCTACAGTGTGATTTTCTCATTGCCACGTTTTTCAGGTTTTCTTGCCATATTCCAGGTCCTTCAGTGTGAATTTTTAATTTTCACGTTTTTCAGTATTATTTCCATATTTTGCGTAATACAGTGTGAATTTTTAATTTTCCACTTTTTTCATGGTTTCTTGCCATATTCTTTGACTGACAGTGTGAATCGTTAATTTTCACGTTATTCAGGGTTTCTCGGCATATTCTCTGTCCTACAGCGTGTATTTTTAATTTTCCACGTTTTTCAGGGTTTTTTTGTCATATTCTGGGTCCTACAGTGTGATTTTTCTCATTTACGACATTTTTCAGGTTTTTTCCCAATTCTGGGTCCTACAGAGTGATTTTCTCATTTTCCACCTTTTTCAGAATTTCTCGCCATATTAGGGGTCTTCAGTGTGAGTTTGTAATTTTCTACTTTTTTCAGGGTTTCTAGCCATATTCTGGGTCCTACAGCGTGTATTTTTAATTTTCCACGTTTTTCAGTATTTCTCGCCATATTCTGTGTCCAACAGTGTGAATTTTTAATTTTCACGTTTTTCAGGGTTTCTCTGCATATTCTGGGTACTGCCGTGTGATTTTCTCATTTTCCACTTTTTTCAGGTTTCTTGCCATATTTGGTGTCCTTCAGTGTGAGTTTTTTATTTTCTAATTTTTCAGTTTTTCTCACCATATTCCAGGTCCTTCTCTGTGAATTTTTAATTTTCCACGTTTTTCAGGTTTTCTGGCATACTCCGGGTCCTTATTTGTGAATTATTAATATTGCACGTTTTTCAGGTTTTTTCTTCATATTCTGTGTCCTACAGAGTAATTTTCTCATTTCCACGTTTTCCAGGGTTTTTTTTTTTTTGCCATATTGCAGTTTCTTCAGTGTGAATTTTTAATTTTCTACTTTTTTCAGGTTTTCTCGCCATATTTGGGGTCCTTCAGTGTGAGTTTTTAATTTTTAATTTTCCACGTTTTTCAGGTTTTCTGCATACTCCGGGTCCTTAATTGTGAATTTTTAATATTGCACGTTTTTCAGGTTTTTTGGTCATATTCTGTGTCCTACAGAGTAATTTTCTCATTTACACGTTTTCCAGGTTTTTTTTGCCAT